>NC_143574.1:33395000-33695000 GCF_054136105.1 Typopeltis vanoorti
TCTAAGTTGAGCGAGTGCCCACGAAATAAATCCGAGATGAACTGCATAAATTGCCGAAATCACAACAATGACAAAACCAAAAACGACTGCAAACTCATGGCATTAAGCAAATATTGCCCGACATATAACTACTACAAACAGCTCAAAATTCGAAACATAGATTATGGAAAGCAAGAATAAAGCTTGTAGAAACAGCACTCCTTCCCTGGCATGTCTTCGAATAAATCTTCAACGCTTTATCAAGGCTGTTAATAACTTAACAGAACTCATAAATAGAAAAAATATAGGACATCAACAACAAAATATGCGGCTTTCCAAGTAATTTTAAAATATTTTCCAAAGGATCTGAAAGAGAGCTGCAATACTAGTGGTCAACCCTGAAGTCGAGGCAATATTAATTTCTCAGCACAGCAACGAGGACTCGGTACTAATTGAAATTACGTACAGAGGAATTAAAACTTTTGCTGCCGGTATGTACCTAAACTATTACACCAACATAAAATATAACTTAGAAAAAATGAGCAACATCATGGATTTTACCATCAACCACGGCTTAATTATGGGAACAGATAGCAACGCCCATTCGGCTTTATCGTTTAACGAAAACACAAATGATTGAGGTAAAGATTTGGAAGAGTTCATAGCATCAAATTCCCTACACATACTAAACGATGATTGTAACAGTCCATCACTTGAAAATACCAGAGGAAGCAGCTTCGTTGATCTGACAATAGCAAATAACGCCATTTTACCCCGGTTTCTGAATGGAAATGCGGAAAACTGTTCTGATCATCGCATATTAAGTTTTAATATCAGTAACAAAATATAAACGGGATAAACAACACAAACCATCGCATTAACATCAAGTACTTCACCAATAAAACCAATCTAGAGATATTTGATAAAATATAAAAAAACGAATTTTCATGCCTAATCTCAGAACATCACTTTAATGGGATCGGCAAACAACAGCTCAGTTTAGACAAGAATCTGGTCATCTGGGCATCAAAACAAGCCGATATACTTCGATGTTTATGTGCTTTCAATAGGTCTGAAAAAATCCAGCGACAAAACACTCAGAACAACCAAGAAGCTAAACAGCGAAGGAAGAAAATCAGTACCTTGGCGAACGCCGAATTAACAGTCCTAAGAAAACGTGTCAACGCACTCAGACGATTATACCAAAGAACATAAAATAACCAAGATTTAAGAGAGAGCAGAAGACAGAACTACTATAAAGCCAAATACAGCGAACAGTCCAAAATTACAAACGCGATAACAGAATCATGGAAAAAATTTTGTACTGTTTCAACCGTATCGAATCCTTGGAATTGCATATATAAATTAGCAGAAAACAAGAATAAGACAACACCTATACTATCAACTATCAAGAAAAAAGACGGGACCTACACTAAAAACTTAGCAGAAACTGCAGCTATTATGATAGAGCTTTATTCCCGATGCAATGAATCAACAGATGAAGAAATCCACAAAATCTACAGACAAAGAATGAAAACAGACATAGATACCCCTAACAACGACTTATTTACAACTAAAGAAATCGAGTCAGTATTAAGATCAATGGATCCAAGTTAAACTCCTGGAGAGGAGTTTAACTTGGATCCATTGATCCAAGGAATAACCAGCGATATACTACTAAGAGTGTTTGTGGAATTCCCCGAATTCATAAAAACGGTTTACAACAAATGCCTAAAAAGAGGTCGATTTCCTTCAATATGGAAACACTCAAAAATTATACCTGTAATCAAACCAGAAAAATAAACATCCGACGAAATTAACAAATACAGACCAATCAGTCTCATAAACGTTGCTGGTAAGGTTCTAGTAAAACTTCTGATAAACCGAATAATGCACTACGTCTACTCAAGAAACTATTAAGCAGCAATCAATACGCATTTAGACTTCAATCCAACACAGTAGACACAATTATGGAAGTGAAAGAGTTCACAGAATACAGTCTACAGCAAAAAACACAAAAAAAAAAGACGTACTACTGATCTCACTCGACGTACAAGGAGCTTCGATGTTGCGTGGCCAGCCATAATCAATCAATTAGGAGATTTAAAATGTCCAAAAAACTTACTCGATCTTACAAAAAATTATTTTACAGACAGTCCAGTACGACTCCCTATTAAGACTTTCTTTCACTACTGAAACAAAAGTCCTAGCTTATGCCGATGATAATGATTTGGGTACGCGAGGGCTTACAACTAGAAGTAACGTCAAACGAAAAACTCTTTAAAATGGCAGATTGGGTACGCGAGAAGAAAGTTACATTCAATAGCAGCAAATCTAAAGTGCTTCATATCTCACATAAAAAATCAAAACAACCTCTTACGGTCTTCCTAAACGGAGAAGTTCTCGAAGTGCAGCCAGTGAAGCTAAAATTCCTAGGGGTAATAATAGATGAAAGATTTAACTTCAAGAAGCACATCTCATATGTTGCTGAAAAAAGCTTACAAATTGTAAACCTTCTAGCAAAGTCGGCAAGTATTAAGTGGGGATTAGGCCAACGAGTGTCGAAAACAATATGTACCGGTGCTATACTACCACTGATATCTCATGCTGCACCTGCCTGGAAACATACGCTAAAATCAAAGATAAACCGACAGAAATTAAATAGAGTTCAAAGCCATATGTACAATTACAGGATACAGGACAATATCGTTCCAGGCAGCATGCGTTATTGCAGCTCTAACACCGATCTGCCTGAAAATACAAGAATCATCTCTAATATACGAAGTCACTTCTGGAAGATGTATCGAATGTTACAACATCGATCCAAATTGCTACGAACATCCGCTTCACTACAGTAAGTGGCCTCACCCAACAAAGAAAACAAATGTTAAGGTGAAGGAAAGCTCTGAAATGACGAATTCCATATATATACTGATGGAACAAGTGAAGGATGACTGATTATCTCAGATATTGCACATTGCAGGCAGGCGGGGCTCATGTGTTTATGGTACCCCCAATACAGCTTGGATACGGATTAAGTAGCATTTTCAGAAGTGCCTTCTCCTTTCCAAGTCCACTTTTAAAACCTGCAGCTCAATTTGTCGGTCGTCAAGCCTTAAAAGCCGGTCAGCATATGATAGCAGATGTATTGGAAAGGGTACCTGTACGTCGAGTCTTTATAAACTGAGCATCGGAAGCTCGGAAAACGATTGCTGAAAAGGCTCAGAGCCGATTACTTCAGAGAGGTCAAGGAAGCAAGAAGAGGAAAACGAATACAAAAAAGCGCAAGCGAGATGACATCCTTTGCTGAGGATATGATGTCAGAGTTAGATCTTTTTTCCCACCATGTGTCAATTTGTGTGTGGAAAGAAGTTCTTATGTCACCTTCCAACCAATATCCAGCACTGACAGTGGAGGTCCTGTGGAATTTTGCATACCAGGTACATCTGAAAAATACTTGGATTTGGGAAAATCATACCTACGCGTTCGTGTGCGCATCACTGACAATGATGGTAAACCTATTGAAGATTCTTCAGTTGGTGTTGTGAACAATTTTTTCCATACCCTGTTCAGTCAAATTGAAATTTTTCTCCAAGATAAACTAGTGAATGTGGCATCAGACACGTATCCTTATAGGGCTTATATTGAAAACCTACTAAATTATGACAGAGATGCTAAAAACAGTCAACTGACAAATGAACTATTTGTTAAAGATGATGTGTCTGATGTTAAGTGATATGTTAATCAAAAGTGAATGTTGGATGCGTAGACGACAAACTCGAATAAACCAATCGAAAAGTGTCGAGATGCTTGGGCGAATACACGCTGACATCATACATCAAGACCGGTATAGTTCATCCACCGTTTGTAGATCTCTCCTTGGCATTTTGCCAAGAATACGTGACTCATGCTAAATTGAATTCTATGATCTTCGAGAAGTGGGCAGAAGAAAAATTGATTCCAAACCTTCCTAAAAATGCTGTTGTTATAATTGCTAACGCTTCATATCACTCTATTCGATTAAAAACAAAGTTCCAAATTGGTCTAATAAGAAGCAAGTTCTTATGGATTGGCTCTCTGCAAATAACATTTCTCATTCCCCAGATATGCGAAAAATTGAATTGCTTAATTTGGTCAAAAGAAACTCGCCCACAACTAAACTATTTAAATTCGACACGATGCTCAAAGAGCATGGATTTCTAGCTTTCAGGCTACCACCATATCATTGCGATATTAATGCTAATGAGTATGTTTGGGCAGAAGTGAAAAGTTTCATTCACCATCGCAACGCAACTGGAGATATTGACATGTCGAAACGTTTTAAGCCTTCAGAACAGGCGATTGAAAGTATTACAGTTCAAAACTGGGGAAAATATTGCTTTCATGTCACCTCATTGGAAGATATGTATTGGGACAGAGATGGAATTATCGAAGAATTATGCGAACATTTGGTGATCAGTTTAAGTGAAAGTGATGGCGATTCGGAAACCGATTCAGATGACTATGAAGATTAAAAGGATTTGATAATGGTATTTTTTTCCAACCTTTTTTTTTTTGCATGGGCTTGTTAAAAGAGTCGAAACAAGTTATAAATAATTAATCGGTTTAGGACATTAAAGTTCTCTCAACTGTAAGTTTAGAATATCTAAGTTCATTTGAAAAAATTTTCTGTATAATTATTTTTATTTTATAGAAAACTTTCTTAAAAATAAACTTAGTTAAATTTTTGTTTTATGCTATACCTTTTTTTAATTTTGTTAATACTCTACGTACATTTTTCCAACTTTTATACAAGCAAAATAGTTACACTTTAAAAACTACAATGTTCGTAAAAGAAAAGCTAAATTTTCCAACCTGTAATAATAAACAAAGACATCCCAGAAGACGGATTGATTACCCTATTATCAGAATGGATTCTACTTTTTCTGACATCAGCAGAAGTGTCAAGGGATCTCTAATCGGTGGGCGAACTATATTTGATCAACAATGTTTCTGTTCGTGTTCGTATGGTTCGCAGTTCTCCCGAATTTTGTTTACTGACTGCAACCTGATTCTAAGGCTAAAGTGCAAATTGAAGAGGGTACACTTTTTGTCCGCAAAGTCAAAATAAATCCAAAGATTTAACTGGCTCACCTTTCTGTGTTAGACAAGTCAAACATGGTATATCCCATCAATCGTGTGCAAGTGTCTTATTTTTCGATTCCCAAGGATATGTCAGACGCCACACGAGACAATCTGTATCTAGGTTAAATTCCATCTACATTAATTATTGGACTGGTCGCTAGTGATGGATTTAATGGCACTTTCAACAGAAATCCATTTAATTTTCATCATTTCGATCTGAATTTTCTTGTAGTGACAGCTGACGGTATTCAGTATCCCTCACAACCTTTGACTCCGAACTTCAAAGAAAGGCATTACAGCAGATGTTACATGTCACTGTTCACATCACTAGGCAAATGGAACAGAGACTGTAGTAATGACATTTCATATGAGGAATACGTAAAGGGAAACGTTCTCTATGGATTTTACTTATCGCCAGATCAAAATGCCGTTGCCCCCCATGTCAGCCTGTTAAGAAGAGGAAGTGTGCGACTCGAAGTTAAATTTGCTCAACCTCTTCCTGAAAACATCACAGTGGTTCTTTATGCAGAATTTGAGTGTACGTTATCCATAACAAAGGATCGTTCTGTGTTACTGGACTATGAACACTAAACAATTAGTAAGCATACCAGAATTAGAACCCACCACAAGAAAAGTGGGTTTAGGAGTTTGTGCGCGTGATAAATTGACAAAACATCCGATCAGACAACAACAGTCGATGTTCATCGTGAACACAGATCCGATTTGGTTTCCAGGACAACATTGGCAAGCTATCTATATCAAAGAAAAAAACGGTGATTTTTTCGAAAGCTTTGGTCATCCATCCGAAAGCTACATGTATTGTTAACTTTCTGAATATCAACACTAATAAATGGCATTATAATTCTGTAGCTGTACAAGCTAAGGAAACTGTCGCGTGTGGTTTGCATTGTGTATATTTTTTAATATTGAGATGTCGTGGTCTTTCTATGCAAAATATTATTAGCAAATGTTATTCTAAGGATTTGTGGTTAAACGATATTGTGGTAACTAATGCTATTAGAGATCATTTACTGAAAATAAAAAATAATTTAAAAAAAAAAGTTTTTTTCACTTACCATTTTTTCCAAACCAGTTTCTTATTCCCACGCAGTTTTCGGGGAGATAAAAAGAAGTTGCTATTGGTTCTTCAAGCTCTCTTGCGGGAAGGGATTGGAGTGGAAGCATTTTCCTCACTGGGACTGGCTGATGTTGATGGTTGATGGGAATGGTTCTGGGTGTTCGGTTTGTTCAGTGTAGGTTCTGGACGTGGCAGTCTATGTTCCTGTTGCTCTCCTTCTGTGTGAGCCAATTGGTATTTCAAACCGAAGTACTTTTGCAAAACATTTAAATATACTTTTACTTTTTCATCTGCATGTTTATTTCTCATTTTTAAAATGGCACTCATTTCATCATCGAGTGTGTAATGTTCACGCTCCTCTAATGATGGGAGGAGCATAAATTTTTTAAGCATATGATTCGTTTTCTAATAAGTGAACTCAATAAAGGAACAATGATACTGCCTAATAATGGGAACAGTGCTCCCCCGTGCGGTAAAACCAGTTTTCTTCTAGTAATGAAGGGAAGCGATTTGTTACTTAGTGCTCTAATATTTTTTTTTCCTTCGTAGGCATGACTTCTGGTTGTTTTTTAGTGGAATATTTCCACATAAAACATTTTTGCAGATTTCACAGAGTGTGGTGATTTGACTGGAAGTGCAGTGTTTTAAAGCATCATTTGCTTGTTTGGGAGAGGAATGAGATAAGTACTTGATGAGATATTCATAGCGTTTGAGTCTATCAGCCATACAGGGATAAACACTGTATTGATGTCTTCTCCTGGCAAAATCCTTGACCTTAAGCATAAAATATCATGTTTCCTGTCTAAAGTCTGAAACTAAATATGAGTGGGGTTCGCATGTTGCATCTTTATAAATCTGAACTAACACGTTTGTTTGTCCTGGAAATACTTGGGAAGCTAAATGAGAAAAGTGTAAAGAGTCTCGGGAATTTTTAAAGGCAATAATATAATGGCTATTGAGAGAAATTGTCCAAAAATGTGTACCTTTACAGAATAAATTTTGTGTCAGTAGAATGACTCTGAGGTTACGGTGATGTGAACCTTTTATGAAAACATCAGCTATTTCCATGCTGTTCTTAGCCTGGTGAACCAAATCATCGATTATGAGTAAATTTCTCACATTTGAATCAAATTCAGGTAACTTCAAACAATTCACGAATTCTGTGTTAGTAAATTTTTTAAATTTATCCTGATTTTTACTGCAACAGTAAGTGATTCGCTCTAGTAGTGGTTTAATTAGTTGATTACAATGTTCTATGAGAGACAACACGAATGTTGTTTTTCCTGACTGAGTAGATCCGGAAATAATGCATGTAAATGGATGTATGAACATATCGAAAATGATAACATAATAAGACTGTGATTATTTTTATATAATCAGAGATCATGTAAAAACATATAGATACTTGTATTTAATATAAAAAAATCTCACCATTAAGATTATTTTTTATTGCAGTCACTATGTAATCATACCAAGACGACTTTTTTCTTTTTAAAATCTAAGAAAAAAAAGCTATTGTGGAATAATTGTGACAATAATAGTGATTTGAAAACTGTACAAGAGTAAGGCGACATTGCAAATTATCGTGTTTGAAAACAGTCATGGGAGAATGGTGTTTAGTTTTCTGTCCCATAGATGGCATCTCTTGTTTATGGGGTATTTGAGTGTAAGGAATTATCCTTTAAAATACCCATAGGGAAAAGTGCATGTGTCCTGAGTTCTTAACATTCTCATACCAAGTCTTCCCCATAGGGAATTTAAGCAAAGCTTAGCAAGTGAACGTTTACCAGGATTTTTACTAATGTGTTCGCTATTTAATATATCACCTTCCCTTAGCAAAAACTCTTCCAGATAAGACTGTCGGTTTTGACCTTCAGGCTATCCAGATGCTTCCTGTTTCAGCTTCAGAAAGGTATCAATGTAGTGAGCAAAGAAGTTTTCTTCACCTCCAAATTTTTGAGAAAAATGCTACACCTCGTAAAATTCTAAAATTTTATAACCACAAGCACATGCTAAATCTAATTCTGGAGTGCACCAAAAACCTGTAAAAGATCCGTCTGCATGAGTGCATAATGGGATCATTTCAGAAGCACACTTTCTGCACAGGAGAAGATTAATTTTTCGTTCACTGTGATGGGCAAAACCGGTAAAAAGAGATCAATAGGTGCTTCCACTTTTGCATGGCAAATACCAAAGTATACCCCAGGAGAATAGTCGAAATTATCGAGAATAACTTTGGGATATCCCATAAGAAATACTTGGTATTTCATTACCCATGGATAAAGGCTATTGAAGTCTAAAAAGCAAATAACTTCTCCTTCTGACTGAATTTTATGATACATTTTGTAGCAGATGGTCTGCCACCATGCAGAGCACTACAAGATAAAATGGGATCTGGAATATTAAGTGCATCAATAAAGTTTTTCAAATCTGTGTTTTCAGAAATTTCTGTATTAAATTGCCATTGAGATCACATCGAATCCTTTGCTACAAAAATAGTTTTTGCGATCCTTTGTTTGCTCAAAAAGGGTGATCATGTTTGCATTTCTGTATGGCTAGTAAGTATTTGGTGTATAGCATTGCTGACATCCATGGTAGAAGCAACTGTAGTATTCATATAAAAAGCCTCCACATTTCCAATCGTCAAAATGAGGTCTGATGTGGACTTCTCCCCCACAGAACGTGCATGTTGTATGGTTATGTTGTTCTGTTGTTCTTGCCATCTGAACCAAGCCAAAGCCTTTCGACTTTGCACATTTTCCCCCCCTGTAACTCCGAGCAGGAAGTATGGCCAAAGTGTAAGTTTTTAAAAAGTTCTGGAGAAATACTCTCAAATTGTAATTTGAGACATACTTCTGAAATTGTAATGTCATGAAGAAACGGATCGATCCGGGTGAACTCTATAAAGAGAGTGCGAAAACTGTTGCAACTTTCATGCAAAACACCCACGTAATCATTCGTATAAGCCAAAAGTTCCACTTTTAGACAGTATTCAGTGTCTAGCCAATTTTTGTACCAAGTCTTGAACTCTGTATGAGTTTCTTTCTTCATAAATTCAGGCTGGAAATATGATTTTTTGGGGATGACTCCACGATAATCCAGAGAATATGTGTGAAACTTATGAGAAAAGAAACCCTTATGAACTTCTGGGAGATCGAACATGGCTGGTAGTTTCCTAAGAGCAACACTTATGTACGAAAAACGGTCAAGAAATATGATGTCTAATGGGTCATAATAGATAGCAAGTATCTTTGATCCATCAAACACTACACGGGATTGGAATTTTTTTGCAAAAAGATATTCCAAAATAAAATACCCGTCAAAACCACGATAACTGTGTGCAATCACAGGCACATTTTCATACTTTGGTTTGACAGTCCGAAGGATCCTACCATCTTGATCTTTCATGATATTCTTGATAGAAAACAACTCATCTAGGAACTGACCCATACAGTTTTCACCCCAGAACTCGCATTCTTGACTACCAAAATCAGCTATACATAATACTGAAACATGATGATGATTTTTAGCAATAGTTTCTGTGTCAAAAAATTTTAGAAACCTGCTTATTTGAGACCTCTGATTTTTGCACAAAACACATCTGTTTGGCTGTACTAACTCGCAGTGGGGACAGAAATTTTTAGGTGCACAGACATGGGTTTTATCTGTAGAGAAACTACCCAAACACTGTCTGCAATGATGGAGTTTTGAACAAATATTATTTTACATGTGCAAATTCAGACATTCGTTGCCATAGAAAAATCTATTGCATGACTCACACAAAAGAAGGTTCTGCACACCATGATTAGCGTTTGTGCAACAGCAGATGCATACATTTTTACATCTATGCATTTGCAATTTTGTAGAAGTGCTGTATGTTTTCATGCAACTGGGGCAATAATAGGATTCCCCAAACAGAGCTTGCACACTATTGCACAAAATCAAAATGAGAGCTGTAGTTCAAAAGTCAGATTTGTTTACTTGCATTTGGGCCATGAAATACCACAGAAAAATCAGCATCTGCTGAAAAAATTACTATTTGGTATTCCAGAGTCAAATGCTTTTGAAAGAGACCTGCTTCTGGAATAGCGCAAGAAATGAGTGGAACCCCTACAATTTTGTGGAGAGGTATAGCCCTCTTTGTTTGTAACTTTTTACAATCTAACCCCACTTGTCTGTATGTTTGGGCATCATCAGTGTGTGCAGAAACACCCAGAGCAAGTGCTTGGGCCATGCAAAGATTGTCTTTGTTGGTAATTTCCACGGTAGCTTTTTTTTTTCACAAATTCACCCAGGCTAAGCAGCGTTCTTCTTTTTACATTAGTTCTTCCACCACCATTGTTACTTATATTGATAAGTACGACATCGACAACAAGATAATTTGTCAAAAGAAACTCACGTTTAGATTGTGTGACAACATAAAATGCATCAAATATCCTTTGGATAGTTAATTCAGAAAGCAACATGAATGGTAAGTTAATGTTGCTTTCTAACTGGATGTACTAACGCCCAACCGAAATTTTTTTTTATCCTGTATGGAATGATTCAAAATGTATGCTAATGTTTAGGATTTTTTACTTCAATCCCCCTTCCCTCCTCTCCTGGAACTCAGTTACATAACTACTTTAAATTTCTACTGGTTTGAAAGCTTTCAGACAGTATTCAAAATCTCTAATTTCAGTTTACCGTTTTGACAAAAGAAATAAAGCAAAAAATATTGTTGTATATTCGAAGCTTCCAATTCTATACTCTTTCTTTGAATCTGAAATCGGCCGTTCAGTGGTCTTCTGAAATTATTCTAAGATTTAGAAATACTATGCAATATTTTCAATATGTAAAACTGTATACCACACAAAGAAAGTTCAGTTGTTAAAGGGATAAAAATTTGGCTTTTCATTTTAATTTCAAAGTTCAGTTGTGTTATTTTTGTTTCTTTTTTTTTAATACTTCTATCGCTGCTGGTTGCTATTTCTGAAATACGTCTTAGAAATGCTGGACAATAATCCTCTTAGCTTGAGGAAAAGCTAAAAGTCTTAGATTACTCTTTTGAGAAACACAAGATAGAAATATTTCCCAGAAGTTGCACTAAGTTGCCTCAATCAAGAATGTCTTGTTTCGTTTTCACTTGTTCAGGCAACGTAACACAGAAAAACTGACATTTCTTTTAGAGGTTGATGCTGTATTTATGCCAAAAATGATTTCTCTATTTAGAGTGATCAGTTTCACTTTTATGATCAAAAAATTCTAAATTATTTGATACAATTATCTTGAAAAAAGGATGTGAATTTTTTAAGAGAAACGGCAGATATCTGTTACATAATCATTTATTTTTAAGTTGAGGAAGGGGGGTAGACCTATTCGATCTGCAGCGATTGCTACAAACGTAAATCACTTCGGGAACATGCTTATGTGGTTTAGTTTAAAATAGCGCAAAATAATATATTGCATTTGTAGGATGACAGTGTTTTTAAATATTAATTTCCCCTAATACCCAATGTCACATAACTTCCTGATTTATAACAATGAGGAATTACTGTGTATATTTTCTTATTTATAATTTGAAAAATAAGAAAATAATAAACAGTTTTTGGGTGGGTGGTAGTGTTGCAGTGGGAGGGGGTGTGTAAAACTATCAAAGTCGAAATAAAGTTCAATTCTATTGTGAAAATATGAAATTTCACATTTGATGTATATACATATACATATTTTGTATCAGAGAATATACGCAAAAGTATCGCTTACTTTAAAATTGGAGAAAAGTATATAAACTAGGAGAAAATATATATAGATATAAATTTAAATAATAACCGTTAATTTCATTTTGTAAAGACCGATTACACAGGGAAACAAAAAAGGTGAAAGTGCAAAGAACGGTAGATTATGATATTTTGAAAAAAAAAAAACTTAGTGATATGATATGACAAAATTAGCACAAAAACATTGGTTCCCCAAGGTAATACAATATTTAAGTGAACAAAGTATGCAAAGATTAACATTCTGTCCTGGAATTATAAACTGTACAATAAAAAGAGAAAATAAAAATAATTTCTATACTTTTAGTCTGTATAATTCAACTAACAGTCAAGTTTCCCAGCATACAACAAGGAATTTCTTGTTATGGAGAACTGAGACTCAGCTTCGCGAGATAATCTGTTTAAGGGTTCTCTACAGCGTGAAGGATTATCGCACCTTCTAAAGGAGAGAGCAACCAAACTGCACTTCTTATCCATGTTCTATCAACAGGTGTATGGCATCGTATCCATCTTATACGTCCTGGCCAGGGTAGGCATATCTCGAAACATTTAAAAAAAAACACACTCTGGTGGGAGGAATTCAAGATCACGAAATCTAACTTGATACTCCATTTGATGAGTTTGATATTAGATAGAGAAACGTAATCGGCCCACCGAAACTGTATAAAAATCCCTGTAGAGCGAGGGGTCAGTAGTGTTGGAAGAGCTTTTAGTTTCACATTCAGAATTTAATAATTGTGGGAGTCACAGCTATTTCCAGCCACACCAGCAAGAGAAACACGTGGATTTACGCTATGACCTGTGTGTTGTTTCATTTTCACCTACAGATGAAACTGTTAAATCAACTTCAACAATAACTGGTGCATGATTATACACAATGCCGCCACGAACAAACCGAATGACTGGTGATCACTATAAAAAAAAAATAAATTACTTTCTAGATTCAGAAATCTCTTTTATAAATAAATAAATAAATGTTAATCATCAAAAAGTGATTTTGCAATTGCGACACTACAGAATCCTTTCACTAACACACTTTTACTAAACAAAGCTCTCAAAATCTTTCCTAAAAACTCTAACAAGCAAAAAAATAAATAAATAATAATAAAAACATGAATTATGGATATTTCACTAAACACGAAACAGTTTGAAGTATTATCATGAACATGTTTTTAATTCTATTGCAAAACCACCTTATAAACTTATATTAAAAACTTCGACATTAAAAAAAATTACTTTCTAGATTTCAGATAAATGTTACTCATCATAAAGTGTTTTTGCAATTTCGACACTATGCTATGTTTTCACTAACACATTTTTACTAAATAACCACCCTCAATATCTTTATCCAATCAATAACAACCAAAATATTGTTATATCGATGTTTCTATATGATTTATGCTTAATAACTTGTTTACTTAAATCAATCCTTTCTTACCTAAAACCTTATACAATCAAAATCCTACCAGCTGCTCTATTGTTAAATATTTATCTTTTGTGATTTATTCTCTTTATTTACTTACTTTAATCTTATTCTTATATCTAGGATTGTTTCCTCAACAACAACAACGTTACTGGCTTGCTGGGTGAAGCATAAAATGCTTTTTATTTTTCCCTTTATCTGTGTGGAGAAGCTTGATGGGGGAGGTTGTGAGACTTATGCTCGCACTTTGTCAATATGGAGTTAGCTCTGTTCTGCTGAAAGCAGGATTGCCTTGGGTCTTTTGTGTTATTGATAGTCATGTTCACTATAACTGGAAGCTTGTCTGATTAGTGGATTAGGATGAGAATGTGCCTTGCTGAAGAACTTTTCGGCATGGTCATGAAGGAGAGAACGGATGTCAGGGGTTCCGGTTTCTCTGTGGATCTGCGTGTTTCTGACGAACCATGGGGCATCTAAGATCATCCGCAGGCATTTGTTTTGTATCCTCTGTAGTTTCTGGATGTTAGATTTGGATGTGTGACTCCATGCCGAGGATGCATATGTGATTACAGGTCGAATTACCATCTTATATAATAACAGCTTGTTGCGTTTATCCAATTTGCTGTTGCGATTGATCAGGGGATAGAGTTAGGCTATGGTTCTGGATGTCTTTGTGCCTATGAGCTTGATATGGCTGTTGAAATTTAGCTTTTTGTCTAGCTGTACTCCAAGGTATTTGGCTTCTGTCTGCCATGGTATCTTTTTTCCGAGAAGTTCAATATCATCTTGGATGAAGGCTTTGCGTCTGGTGAAGAGTATAGCTGAGCTTTTGACGGGGTTTACTTGTATCCTCCAGTCGGAGAACCATTTCTCTAGCTTTGTGATAGTATCCTGGAGACGACTGATGGCCAGGTGTGGGGGGAGAGATCTTGTCATTATGGCTGTGTCGTCTGCATATAGGGCTGTGATGGTAGTCCTCAGGTTCTGTGGAATGTCAGCCACGTAGATTGTGAAAAGTAAAGGAGCCAAAAGAGATCCCTGAGGTACTCCTGCCAGAATTTTGCGCCTAGTTGAGATGGTGCCATTTATTTTTATCTGCATGGATCTGTCAGTGAGGTATGATTTTATTAAACGGGTAAGGTTTGTTGGTATGTTGGCCTGAATGAGTTTATAGAGTAATCCTTGATGCCATACCTTATCAAAGGCCTTGGCAATATCCAGAAAAACTGCAGCTGTGTGAAGGTTCCAGTTGTATCCTTGAGTGATATGCTCCACTATTCTGTGTATTTGTTGCACTGTGCTGTGCATACGGCGGAAGCCGAATTGTTCGTTTGGGATTATTCCTAATTGGTCTGATTTTTCTTGTAGTCTTGAAAGGATAATTTTTTCAGCAATCTTTCCCAGGTTGGAGAGTAGGCTTATTGGACAGTAGCTTTGCGGGAGTTGCGGATTGTTTCCTGGCTTTTTTATTGGTATGATGTCTGCTGTTTTCCATGCAGAGGGGAAGTTTTGTATCCTCAATATTGCATTAGTTATGTTAACCAGGTGCATAATAGCCTTTCTAGGAAGTAATTTGATGATTCTGTTAGTAATTCCATCTGGCTCTGGAGCTTTTTTGTTGTTTAGATGTTTTATGATGTTGGTTATTTCAACTGGAGTAGTGGGGGTGATGCTGGCTGGTTTGTCTTCGGACTTATTTAAGGTACGCTTGACCTGCTGGTGGACTTTATATATGTGGGTGATGTTTATATTATCATATGACGGGCTGCATTGTTTTTCTAGGTTTTCTGCTATTGCTTCTGCTTTTTCTTTATCCGTGTGCGCCGTTCCTTGAGCAGTTTGCATGGGCGGTAGGGGATTGTGTTTAGTGCGCAGAATCTTTAGAAATTTCCATATTGTGTGATCTTCTGGGTTGAGTGATGATAATTTTTTGTCCCAATCCTGGTTCCTGTGGAATTGAAGTGCTTTTCTGACTTGGTTGTTCAACTTGTTCAGAGTTTTCTTGTCCTGTGGGGCTCTTGTGTTGTGGTATCTTTTCCTGGCTTTGTTTTTTGTTCTGATGAGGTCCATTATGTTTTCTGGGAGCCGACCGGATGGGTGGTTGGTTGCGGTTTTGGTGACTGTTTCTAGTGCTTTTTTAATTTGGCTTGTTAAATTGCTTATTGCTTCATCTATGTCTTCTTTTTTGTGGATGATTGGTACAGGACCAATGTATTCTGGTAGGATTTTAGCTAGCCTATCCCACGATATGAAGGTGTGCTGGTGGGCTAGTTGAGCTTGCATGCCAAGTTTGATCAGTATTGGGTTGTGGTCGGATGATAGTTCATTGAGCGTCTCTAGTTTATATTGATAACTGATGTTTCTAAGGATAGCTATGTCAAGTACATCTGATCTGCCATGCGGGCTGTAATGAGTGTGCTCAGTGGGTCCTGCTATCACAACTGAGTTAAGTGTTGAATAGTTGTGTAGTATGCGACCACTTCTGTTGTTGGTGGTGCTGAACCATGCTGTGTGTTTGGCGTTCAAGTCACCTACTATGATGGCGGGGTCTGTGGTGCCAAGGACTGCATCCAGGTCTGTTGTCAGTAGAGGATTGCTTGGTGAGTTGTAGGCAGCAAATATCTTGAGGCTTCCAGCATTGTTTGTGTGGACTTGTAATCCTGTGGTTTCCAGGTTTGTAGTCTGTGGGTTGGATATGGCATTGTGGTGGAGGTATGGTTTGATGTAGATGGCAGTGCCTCCCCCTCTGGAGCTGAGTCTATCCGTTCGGTATATTGTGTATCCTCTCACTTTTGGGTTGTTGGCAGGTCTTAGGTGGGTCTCGTTGATCAGCATTATGTCCGGATTGTGTCTTTGTGCGAATTCCTGTAGTTCTAATGTTTTGTTGGTGAGGCCATTGGCATTCCAGGCTGCAATTAGAAGCGAGTTAGGTTTTACTTTTGTTTTATTCATAGTTGAGTGCTGTGAGTATGGAATGGGTTCCTTGCAGGAATCTCTTTGTGGAGGATGGAGCTGGGTTTGTTCTGCTGAATTCCTGGAGCATAGTGGCTAGCGAAGAAGTCAGTATTGCTGTGATGTTGGAGCCTATTTGATTGCTTTGTATTGTGTCCTTTGGGCAGGCTGCTTCAGCATACAGTAGGTCTTGGTGGAAGGTTGAGCCCTTTCCTGACTTTTATGGCTTGGGTTTTGATGGTTTGGTGACTGTGCAGCAGAGGTGCTTTGATTGGTGGTCCAGATAGGGCGAGGTTGGACGGGTCTTGTAGTTCCGTGATTTCTGGGATGGTGGCTGCATCCTTTATAGTTTGCTGGGTGGGGACCTTTACAGTTGGCATATTTGGCTGGTGTGGTTCTTGCTTTTGTGCATGTAATGGTTTGATGCTTCTCACCACACTTCAGGCATCTGAACTCGGCTTTACAGAGTCTTTCGGCATGGCCAAACTTTTGGCAACGATGGCATTGCCCTGCTGATGCCCTTTTCCTGAGTGGCTCTGTTGATATTTTAAGTCAACAGGACCTTTACAGTTGGCATATTTGGCTGGTGTGGTTCTTGCTTTTGTGCATGTAATGGTTTGATGCTTCTCACCACACTTCAGGCATCTGAACTCGGCTTTACAGAGTCTTTCGGCATGGCCAAACTTTTGGCAACGATGGCATTGCCCTGCTGATGCCCTTTTCCTGAGTGGCTCTGTTGATATTTTAAGTCCACAGACTGCAGTTATGTCATAAATTTGTCTTTGAGTATTCTGTATCTCAACCAATACTAATGGCATTGGTTGTTTATCGGATCTGTACATCCGGCTGACTTTGATAGGTGATAGGCCCTGCTGGGTAAGGTCAGCCGCGATCTCCTCGGAGGTAATGCCTTCTGTGACACCTCGCAGTACAACCTTCAGATTTCTTTCACTGCTTAGTGCGAAGGTGTGATACTGTAGTTTGTTGTTATCCATCATTTTTGTTATTCCTCTGTAGTCTGTCACTGTTGATGGTTGAATTTTTACATCTTCGTCGGTGTTTTTGGCCCAGGAGTATCCAATTTGATGTTCTCTTAGGTTTCTTGCAACTGTGGTCCATTTTTCCTTTTCACGGAGAATTACCGGAGGGACCTTTTCCCTTTTTTCCGGGACTGTTTGTGAGGTAGTTTCGTTTTCCACATGATCTTCCTCGATTCGCCGTCTCTTGCCCGTCTGTTCTCCTGTGAAGACCGTCTGACTGGGGCTCTCGGGCAGGGAGATGGATGTGTCATTGATCTCTTCCACTTCGCCGTCCATATCATCGGATTCTTCCGGTTGTGTGTACAGGTTTAGGAAACCTGGCCATTCAGTGTCAAATTTTTTAAGCAGTAATTTAAACAATTTTAATGCTTGTTCTTTGTTTAGATGCTCTAGGAGATCAGTAATATTATCCATGTCTGCTTTATTTGTTGTTATATCTAGTAGGTAGTGATTGGAAAATTGCTTATGATCGCAATTAGAAATCCCGCAGGTCTTGAGACCTGCCAGCAGAAATTTTGTAGAGGATATTGCAGATGGAAAGGATTGCCAGCAATATCGAGCGATTAACTAAATGTACAAATCAATACCATATGAAATTTCAGAAAATGAAGAACGCTTACCTCTATATACAGTATATCATACAATTCACCATCAAAAATACACAACACGAAACACTAACACGCGAGACGCCATCGGATTGTTTCCTCTTTGGATACTGGCAAATTTATATTTTGCTGCGCCAGCCAGTATCCTATAGCAGAAAAGATCCTTGCTCAGGGAGACAATACTAGAGTCTGAAGATTCTTACACAATATCTGACTTAAACTGCCATATAGATTTAGATTATTGCAGTGAATATAATAAATCTATTATTATATTCACTCTCTAAATCCTTCCCGCCAAAATAGGTTCTATTTTTATAAGTGGTAAGTTGGAATCGTAATCAGGCATGACTCATTTAGATATTCCAATAAATGTGACATGATTATTGGAATATCTAAAACACAATACAAAATTCATACACTCAATTATGCTCAATACTAAATAAAACTCGAATTAAGAGGTTAAAAAATTTCTTTCTAAATTAATTAAATCTTATAAAGCATGCTAAACACAGTAACTGCATATTGGGATAGATAGCAAATGATTTGAAGTTAAGCTAAATACCTTTCAGTAGTATTACTTCCAAGAGAAAACTAACAAACATTCTAATGTTACTGAGATACTAAATTCTACTATTCTTATCGCATCAAGTTAATCCTAATCCATCCTTCCTCTGGTTTGATCATTTCAGGTTCCCTTATGGTCCTTGATGGGGAGACTTCACTCAGTTTTGGATTTTTGAGTGTGTTAAACCCTGTGTCTCCCTCCCCTTTAGCCTGCGATCCCCTTTCGGCCCCAGTGCTCCCTTTACTCCTTCTCTGAAAACAAACTTCCCTTTCTAGCGAAATCACAAGAAAATCCAAACTTAAATAGGAAATCACTTCCTAGGATTACTCTTAGGTGAGGAAGAGAGTTCCTTGGCAAGACTATGAAATTGTGCCAAGCAGATATTCCAAATTTTGGCAAATTCACTCTAAAGCCTTACAGATTTAGTAGCTTGGGTTATAGTGGAGGATGTTCCCAGAAGCTTGATGGGTCTTCTTAGGTGTTTTACCCTTCCCTTCATATATGGCTCAATCTCCATGAAGTAGTTATCTGGGATAATAGAAGCCTGTGAGCCTGTGCCTACTAGTGCCCTAAGGTTTCTTCCACATATCCTTCCTTCAACTGTTAATTTCATGTTTCCCTTTTGATTTCATCCCATTTTCCTTCCCTCCTGTTTATTACACGCATGTGACTTTGCCTCAAAATGATAGTTCTTTGAATTCCCTTGTTTGCTGAAGCAGTTACGGGCTAGATGTCCCAACTTATTGTAGCTATAGCATCTTGGGGGGCTCCCGGGATTAACCTCTAGAATTATCTCCGCTTGAGGACATAGGAGAATTCCCGTTGCATTTAGCTGACAGCTCTGATAACTTACTCATCATCGTGTCCATTTTATCAAAAAATGGGGCCTGCATCTTCTCAACTTCCTGGTGGATAATGTTATTAATTCTTTCCTCTGGAAATGAGGAGTTCTCGTGATTTACCCTTGAAGCCGTTGTCAGTTGACCTAGTACAGCATTGAAACGCTCCATGCTGGTCTGTTTTAATCTCTCTACTTGTTATATCAATGAACATACTTCACTAAGACTTGGGCTGCTATTTGCAACCTGGTAGACTGTCTCAGGTCTACTATCTTTACATCCTTTCTGTGCCCTCTGCTTTACTTTCCTCTCTGTATGATCTACCTTTGTGTCCTGATCCCTTATGCTGTTTCTCTCTTCTCTAATGACATTGACCAACCCAACTGAGGCTGCAGGACAAATGTCTCCAAGCAGTTGCTCTCTTTGTCTTACTGCTCTCAGGCATTCCTCTAAATTTGTTATGTCCTTCTCAAACGCTGTTTCCTTCAGTTCTTGCATCAATCCCCCTCTAAAATGTTGGAAGACTCCCAGTTGAGATGGTGCCAGTCTTCGTCAGAGACGCTTAATGTATTGACAAGAGCTAAGATTCAGTTGTGGTAGTCTGACACACTTTCTGTCTTTTTGTACCATCTTCTGGAGCTTGCATAAATTTGGTCCCACATTCCTTACTTCAGAGAACTGGTATATTAAGACCTCTTTAAATTTATTGTAATCTATAGTTTCTTTTAAGACAGGCAAGGAATAAAAGTATGTCTTTGCCTCCAAAATAAGCTTACTTCAGAGAAGAATTAGCAGTTGGAGCTCACTCCATCTACCAATTCTTCTTAGTTCTTCTATGTACTCAAAAAATGCTAGAACTTCATCAGATTCCTCTCCTGAGAACTGAGGAAAGACCTGTTGAGGATTTATCGTCCTAAAGAATTCAGAGTAATCTAAATCTGAGCTCAATGGTTGAGTCATACCTACATTCATCTTACAAACTTAAAATTTCCTTTTTCCACACTCTTTGATATTCCAACAAATACCTCATTGCCTTATACGAATCCAAGACCAACTTATAGTGATTATTCCCTATTAACCTTAATTTTAGGGGCCCTAATCACATCATGTCGGCTGCGCTATTGATATATCGATGTTTCTACTGATTTATGCTTAATTAGTTATTTACTTAAATCTATCCTTTCTTACCTAATTATACAATCAAAATCCTACTAGCTGCTCTATTGTTAAATATTTATCTTTTGTGATTTATTTCTCTTTATTCACTTTAATCTTATTCTTATATCTAGGATTGTTTCCTCTTCGGATATTGGCAAATTTATATTTTGCTGCGCCAGCCAGTATCCTATAGCAGAAAAGATCCTTGCTCAGGGAGACAATACTAGAGTCTGAAGATTACTTACACAATATCTGACTTAAACTGCCATATAGATTTAGATTATTTCAGTCGTGACCTAAATCTATTATTATATTCACTCTCTAAATCCTTCCCGCCAAAATAGGTTCTATTTTTATAAGTGGTAAGTTGGAATCGTAATCAGGCATGACTCATTTAGATATTCCAATAAATATGACATGTTTATTGGAATATCTAAAACAAAATACAAAATTCATACACTCAATTATGCTCAATACTAAATAACACTCGAATTTAGAGGTTAACACTATCTAAATCTTATAAAGCATGCTAAACACAGTAACTGCATATTGGGATAGATAGCAAATGATTTGAAGTTAAGCTAAATACCTTTCAGTAGTATTACTTCCAAGAGAAAACTAACAAGCATTCTAATTAAGTTATTTAAATGTAAAGAGCCAATAGGGTTCATTTCGGCTATATAAACATTATTTAAATTAAGGGGATATTAAATCTCACATTGTTTTAAAACCGAATAAGAAACTCAAAGATTGGAATCAGAGAGTTTCATTTCGATTATAGTATAATAAACTACAAAGTGTTGGTGATTACTAGCATGAGCTAATGCAAGTAGTCCTGGTACGTAGTCCAACCACAGGCAACTCGCAGCAAAGGTGGGTAAAGTTCTGATCGCTATTTTTGGTATTTTCCATAATGTGAGTGGAGCCAACGCTGAGATGGACGGTCTTTCGCCCACAATTGAGTGGCCAAGGGATCGTCCGAATTTTTACAGATGGCATTATTTATTCATAAGGCTGAAACTGGTCTGGGTAGTGAACCTCCCACCGTAATATAATTTCCTAGGAAATGTGTTTTTACATTATGGAAAATACCAAGAATAGCGATCAGAACTTTAGCCACCGTTGCTGCGAGTTCCCCTAGTTTGTACTACGTACTTGGACTACGTGCTTTAGCTCACGCTAGTAATCGCCGATACTTTTATAGTTTACTATATATTCGGCATGGAATTCTTTGATTTTCAAATCGAATAAGAAACTCAAAGATCTCCTAATCTTTCAGTTTCTTATTCGGTTTGAAAACAATGTGGGATTTAATATCCCCTTAATTTAAATAAACATTCTAATGTTACTGAGATACTAAATTTTACTATTCTTATCGCATCGAGTTAATCCTGTCACATACAAAATTACAAAAGATCTCTTTCAAACAATTCTTCTTACTCTCAAAGGAGGTTAACTTTCTAAATAGAGACTGTCCACAGAGTTCTTTAGAATACAGTTCTTAATATCACATTCGTAAACAATCTTCTCTCTTCTAATGAACTTTCACACAAAATTAGAGTAATTGCACTTCTTATCTATTGGCTGTCCATTCACCAACGTTTCGGTATCTTCATTCCTTCTGCCGAAAACGGACTCAAATCTTTTCGTTTCAGGAACAACTCGATGGGACTTTTCAGCGACGGCTTGATTCTGCTAGGACTCGAATTTTTACCTTCAGTTTTGCATAGAATTCTAATTCATTTTAAGAATGCTCGCAGTCCGACGACGTATCACAGACTTCACCCCACCTTACACGAATCTGCACGCTAACTTCCGAACCACCAAAACAGGAAAACGTTACGACCAGAGAAAGAGAGTTCCGATACGGGCTCAACCCCTTATATTCTTCTATAGAGCCTCCTCTTTTCTCAGTCCCCTTTTTGCACACGGCACTTATCTTTTCGCCCATTTTGGTTCATCCTTCGCTTTTACGACGCTGTAATACTTGGATTCACAGAATACATGGCAACATAATTTTCCGAGTAAGCCATAGCCGCTAGTGTTACGCTGTGCCCATGTAGTTTTATGCCTTCCAGGAATTATTACTTAGCAACTTTTTGGATGACTCACAGTAAATTTTACAAAGCTAAAGTGAGGCTTAAATCTAAATCAAATTATCTCTCTTTTTAGACATACTTAAAAATGAAATCTTAATATAATCACATCAGCTTAGATACAAGGCACTTGAAATAAAGAATAGAAATTTTACATAAAGTGAAGAAGTTTCACTTTTAATTACAGCTGATGTGCAGGTATTTCTCTTTGTCAGCAAGTTTTATATGTTAGATTCCAAATGAATGATTTCTTTCCAAGATTCCTTCATTTAGGATCGAACAATACATATATATATATATATATATATATATATATATATATATATATATATATATATATATATATATATATATATATATATACAGGGTGTTCGGGATAAATTTGACAGTTTCGTAAGGAAAAAGAAAATCTTCTTTGTATCTATTAAATTTAATGAATTGACAAAAAAACATTACAGGCAGAGTTAATTACAATACTATCAACAAGATTTACTCAAAATAACCACCATTAGCATCGATCACAGCTTCAATTCTGCTTCGGAACCTCGAACAAGCTGATGCTACAGTCTCCCTGGGAAGGGCCGCAAAAACTGTTTTAATTTTATCCATTAACTGGGCTTTTGTATTACTGGAAGTGCGATTGGTGTCTTTTTCAACTGCGCCCCATACAAAATAATCCATGGGGTTAAGGTCTGGGGTGTTTGGAGGCCAAACATTTGGACTGGTGAAGCCGTAGAAATTTTCAGACAACCATTTTTGACTTTTCCCAGAGGTGTGGCAAGGGGCCGAATCCTGCTGCCATACATACGGCCTACCATTGGCTACCCTTGTTATCCAGGGCTTGACTACAGTTAGCAACTCCACGAACAAAGCCCGAATTCCAATGCCAGGGTTCTTCAACACCTGTTCCTGCAGATTTGCGAGGAATTCTGCTGTACGAACGCAATCAGATCGTCTGCTAGGGATCTTTCTTCTTGCTACATCCTCGTAGTCACCATTGCAAGTCTCTAGTTCATGCCTGATTGTTTTTACTGTATTCAGGGAGCATTGGGCAGCAGTCGTGATATCCTTATTTTGATGGCGGGCACGAATCATCATGATACAAGTTATTCTCTTCCATGATTCAGGTGGGTTCCAGCTATCCATCCTTTCTGACATCTTGTATATGAATGAAGAAGGGTCCAAACTTTTAAATGAAGAGAAGTGTGTGTTAATACATGTAACTTACGGAAAAATATAATTAATTATAAATATGTCAAATTTATCCCGAACACCCTGTATATATATATATATATATATATATATGTAGTGATCAGTTTTTACACGGTTGTTGTACATTTGAAAAAAAATATAGATTTAATGACTACAAAACCGAGATAACATATAAAGATTTTAATGATAAATACTACTAGTTTCGGCTTATAACAGCCTTCGTCAGGTATTTATAAAGGAAAAAAATACTAAAAAACATTGAAGTATCTAAACAAACTGGAAATTATAGGTATAAATTGCCTCACGTAATCGATACATAAAAACGTTGTATTTTTCAAGTTGTTCCAACTGGCGTGCCATTGTTTGTTGCAATTGTGCGTGCAGCTTCACGTGAACACCAATATTGAACAACTGCAGCATGGCTATCTGGGATGTTATAACTTAAATTGTTGTTTAAGTGAATAGGGTTCAGCAAGATTTCCCTTGATTCTACAATTTTCCTCTCAAACTCATCATCACAGCGAAAGATATTTTCTGATCTATTCCAGCAAACGGAGTGGCTTTGTTGATCATCATCAGGATTATTTGAAAAAAGAACATGACTGGATTACGCAGTTGCATGAGATCTTTTGTATGAGATGTCTCTCTTATGCTCTTCTATACGTTGTTCAATAGATTTGTTAGTTTGTCCAAAGTATGGGATATTGCAATCGCACCACAATTTATATACACCTGGATACTTTAGGTTGTGATGAGTAGGTTTTGGATGGCTGATTAGAGAACGGATTTTAGGAAGTGTGGTGAAGAACGTCCTGATATTATATTTTTCAAGGACTCTAGCTAATTTTTTAGAGACTGTGCTGATGTATGGAATGGAGATGCTGCCTTTATAATCAATAGTTTCTGTTGTGCACTGCCTAGGAGGATCAAGAAGAAATTTTTTAATTGTTTTTTCAGAGTATCCATTTTGTTTAAAGATAAGAGTGAGGTGATTCATTTCTTTTTGTAGTTCATCTTGTTCATTTAAGAGAGAACGTGCTCTGTGTCCTAAGGTAGATATAGTTCCAAGTTTTTGTGGTGGAAAATGATGAGAAAGATTATGCAGATATCTATTGGTATGCGTCGGTTTTCTGTACATAGAGATTTTTAATCTTTCAGAGCATCGTGTAAGCATAACATCCAAGAAAGGTAAGGAGTTATTATTTCCTAGATCAGCAGTAAATTTTATATTAGGATGTTGGATGTTTAGATGAAGAAGAAAATCTATGAGAGATGTGTGCCCGTGATTCCAAATAATGAATATATCATCAACATATCTTTTCCAAACTTTTGGTTTAAATGAGAAGGAAGATATAGCTTTCTTTTCAAAATCTTCAAGGAAGATGTTAGCTAGCACTGGGGGACAAAGGATTGCCCATTGCCAGGCCTTGTTTTTGTTGGTAAATGGACTCCTGATATCTGAAATAACCAGAATGAATGCAGTGTTTTAATAAAGTGAACATTTTTTTGGATAATTTATCCTTTAGCAATGTGAGTACCTCGTCCGTAGGAACGTTAGTAAATAAAGATATAATGTCAAAACTAGCAAGAATGTCATTTTCATTGATGGGAATATCTTTTATATAAGACACAAAATCTGTGGTATTTTTGATAAAAGATGAAGATTTATTGGAGAAACACTTGAGGTACTTTGCTAGGTATTTGGAAAGTTTATACGTAGGTGAGTCAATTCCTTCCACAATTGGGCGAAGAGGGATGTTTTCTTTATGAATTTTGGGAACTCCATAGATGCGCGGGATAAGAGGATGCAGAGAGCGTAAAGAGAGCCGAACATTATGAGGAAGTTCACTCGTAGTCTTTAACAGGTTGTTTGTTCGGTTTTGTAATTCTCTTGTAGGATCTTCCTGAAGATTAGAATATGTCGAATTATCTTTAAGCAATTGAAGCATTTTGTTGTGGTAATCTGCAGAGTTGAGGATGACTGTGGAATTGCCTTTATCTGCAGGTAAAATAATAATGTTATTGTTCTGTTTTAGATTTTTTAGGGCTTTTCTTTCAGCCACAGAAATATTATCTGTTGGAGGTTTGGCATTATTTAGAATGAAAATCGATTCAATACGAAGAAGTTTCGCCAAATGATTAGGAATGAGTGAACTTGCCTTTTCTATTTTTGTAAGGAGAGATTCTTTAGGGATAAATTTTGATGAGGGAATAAAATTGAGACCTTTGCTAAGAATATCCGTTTCTGCATCCGTTAACATATGCGAAGATTTGTTCACTACAACTTTTTCCGGATTAATACGGGCTTCACTATGACCAGATCTGTTTTGTGTCCTTATTAGATTATTAAATTTCTTGATAAGAGTATATTTATTCTTGTTTTGTATTCGTGTGGCTTGTGCTTCACTGCTAATGATAAAATCATGTAAGTTAACGTTATCCATAATTTCTTCAAGTTTTTGAGTTAAAGATCTTTTAGTGCTGAACAAAAAAGCTAAACAACGTTTTGTGTCTGTAATTCTTTCGCTGAGGAGATCCATCTTAGCTTTACGATAGATTCTTTTAGCGCGTTCCGTTGTTATCTTTTCTTTAAAAGAGATGAAATTGGGAAAAACTGCATGGAACTTACAACGTTTGAGGAAAACTAACCTGTTTATTTTCAATCCTATTTTCTTCAATGTTTTTTTAAAATTCCTTTGTATGTTCATTAGAGACGCCTCGTCATTTAGGCTATAGATGTGGTGATCAGGAATAAAGGTTTTTTTTTTTCCTTTATAAATACCTGAGGAAGGCTGTTATAAGCCGAAACTAGTAGTATTTATCATTAAAATCTTTATAGTTACCTCGGTTTTGTAGTCATTAAATCTATATTTTTTTCATATATATATATATATATATATATATATATATATATATATATATATATATATATATATATATATATATATATATATATATATATATATATATATATAAATAAATTTAACTGACTAGAACCCGAGAAAGTATAACAAAAACCTTTAATACATCACAACTAGTTTCATCGGTGATCCGACTTCTTCAGGTGAGAAATAAAAACATTTTTTAAATTTTGTGAGTTGATATTAGCTTCTTTGTTCCGCAAAAGAGATTCTTTAGAAAATAACTTAAACTCATCTTTAGACAACAGGTTCTGGATTGATATTAAAAACACGAGCTCTCTCCGTGCTTCTAGATCGCAACTCTCCAACAAATTAATTCTTATCAGAAAATTCAACCAACTCAAACAGGAACAAACTCGCCAATCCAATATCAACTCACAAAATTTAAAAAATGTTGTGATTAACAAATCCTCTCACACACTTTCTCCTGCAGAACTTAGTGTGCTCTCAAAGGGCCTTAACTTCGTTCCTTCTCCGACCTTCATTCCTAAAGAACTCTTTCTTACGAAAGTTGAGAAGGCAGCTGGACAATTACCAAAACAAACTGCGAATCTACTTAGGATCGATGCCATCTTTACCATTAACAACAGTCGTCGTCCTACAGATAATCTATCGCCGACAGAAAGGAAAGCAATACACCAACTTCGTAACAACAATGACATTATTATCCTACCTGCTGATAAAGGGAATGCAACTGTAATCTTAGACAAAGCTGACTACCGTTGTAAGATGAACAACTTGTTAAGTTCTAATACGTATTCTATGCTAGAAAGTGATCCCACAAGAGAACTTCATAACCGTACAAACAATCTTCTGAAATCAACTTCTGAACTTCCTAGACATACAAGACTATCTCTCCGCTCTCTCCATCCCCTCATTCCTCGGTTGCACGGCTTGCCTAAGATCCATAAGGTTGACACCCCTTTAAGACCTATTGTGGAAGGGATTGACTCACCTACATACAATCTGTCTAAATATCTTGCAGCTTCTTTAAAACATTTATTTGGCAATTCTTCTTCCTTCATCAAAAACTCTGAAGATTTCATCTCAAAAATAAAAAATTTGAATCTTTTAGACTCGGACAGAATGGTGAGTTTTGACATCGTATCATTGTTTACGAATGTTCCTACAGATGAAGTTCTGAGTCTTCTTAAGGACAAGGTTTCTAAAAAAGTGTTCGCTCTTCTAACTCACTGCATCAATTCCGGCTATTTCTGCTACGAAGAGAAAATATACAAACAAACTAGCGGTTTAGCTATGGGCAGCCCTCTATCTCCAGTCTTAGCTAATTTTTTTCTAGAAGATTTTGAAGAGAAAGCTATTTCCTCAGCTACTTTGAAACCTAAACTGTGGTTACGTTACATCGATGACGTCTTCCTTATTTGGGGACATAGTTTAGAGGAACTGCAAAACTTCCTAAACCATTTAAATAACAACATCAAAACATTAAATTCACATCTGAACTAGAGGTTAACGGCGTTCTCCCCTTCTTGGATCTAAAGATCAGTAGATTTCCTGACTGTCTTAAATTTTCAATTTTTCGAAAAACCACCCACACTGATAGATGTTTACATGGTTCTTCTCATCACTTCCCACCTCAGAAACTGGGCATCATCTCCACCCTCGCCCATCGAGCAAGATGTCTCATTTCCACAGAAGAAGACCTTCAAACAGAGCTTAACTTCCTGAAAAACACCTTCTTAAATAATGGATATTCGTCTCGTAACATCACTAAACGCTTGAGACCACGCCAACATCCTCGACAAGAAGATGACTCCAACCCTATCACTCATATACAGTTGCCTTTTATCAGCACTCTTACCCCAAAACTAGCTAAGATTCTGAAAAAATTCAACATAAAGACCGACTATACTACGCTGCCAAAACTTCCTTCTTTTCTGAGTCGACCAAAACCAAAACACAACCATCTGCATTTTCCTGGTGTTTATAAAGTTTTGTGCAACTGTGGTCGACCTTATTTTGGCCAGACAGACAAATCTGTTTCACTTCGTCTTGAGGAACATAGACGTGACATCTCCTACAGTAGAGCACGAGCGACCGCCCTTTCCAGTCATGTCCTTTTCTCGGCAAACTCTGACCTTGAAGAACAGCCACATCAAGTTGATTGGGAACGCACTACTAATTTATATATTTGCAAGGATGAATTCGAAAGAAGAATCATCGAATCAAAAGAAATAGTTCTGGACCCTTCACATTTAAACAATAATCTTAGCTACAATTTACCCGATTCCCATAGCGCAGTAATCCAGTACTGGCGCTCAAAAATTAGCTGTCGCACACATTCTACTCATGCCAACGGTAGCACCCGGTCACCTATTCAAATATGACTGTTATTATTCTGCTTTTTATTAAGCTGTAAAGTTCATTTTTTACCGTGTTATTTTATGTCTTATGTTTTTATTTCTCACCTGAAGAAGTCGGATCACCGATGAAACTAGTTGTGATGTATTAAAGGTTTTTGTTATACTTTCTCGGGTTCTAGTCAGTTAAATTTATTTTTATAAATATATATATATATATATATATATATATATATATATATATATATATATATATATATATATATATATATATATATATATATATATATATATATATATATATATATATATATATATATATATATATATATATATATATATTTATATATATATATATATATTTGTGTGTGTGTGTGTGTGTGTGTGTGTGTGTTCAAGATACCATGTAATTTTATATAAACTTGGTTTTTAATCCTATTTTTCAAAGTAAGCAAACAGAAAAGTAATTCAAGCTTCCACCTGCACATAGTACAAGTCTGAGGCAACTCGTGTAGTGCCAGACAGAGGCCCCCCCCCCACCCCCCCCCCCCCCCACCCCCCCCCCCCCCCACCCCCCCCCCCCCCCACCCCCCCCCCCCCCCACCCCCCCCCCCCCCCACCCCCCCCCCCCCCCACCCCCCCCCCCCCCCACCCCCCCCCCCCCCCACCCCCCCCCCCCCCCACCCCCCCCCCCCCCCACCCCCCCCCCCCCCCACCCCCCCCCCCCCCCACCCCCCCCCCCCCCCACCCCCCCCCCCCCCCACCCCCCCCCCCCCCCACCCCCCCCCCCCCCCACCCCCCCCCCCCCCCACCCCCCCCCCCCCCCACCCCCCCCCCCCCCCACCCCCCCCCCCCCCCACCCCCCCCCCCCCCCACCCCCCCCCCCCCCCACCCCCCCCCCCCCCCACCCCCCCCCCCCCCCACCCCCCCCCCCCCCCACCCCCCCCCCCCCCCACCCCCCCCCCCCCCCACCCCCCCCCCCCCCCACCCCCCCCCCCCCCCACCCCCCCCCCCCCCCACCCCCCCCCAAAGATCAGGGAAAACTTTTCAGGTTTTGCAGATGTATCAGATTCCACAGGACGTGGTCTATGTGCAACAATAATGGAACAACTGGAAAAATGGAACATTTCCTTTGAAGACATGCGAAGTCAAGGGTATGACAATGCGGCAAATATGAAAGGGAAAAAATATGGGCTCCAAAATTTGCTTTTGAACAAAAATCCTTCAGCTTTTTATGTGCCATGTGCTGCTCACACTCTAAATTTGTCCGCACGGTTAGCCTAGAGGTTTTTGCGCTTCACAACCATATGCCTAGGGAAGGAGTGTCCTGGGTTCGAATCCTGTCGCCGACGTCAGGAGCTTAAGGATCTTCCTCAGCCATAGTCAAATTAGCCGGTCTTGGGCATGGATAGCAGGGTTTTCTCCCCCAGTTTATCTGGGGTGTTTCATCCCACAAACCAAACCAGCCTCGTGAAAGGCACGGATCTACAGCCATAAATACTTAACCCCCATGAGGGGGCTCAACTCTCCCCAATAGGAACAGGGGAGAAAAGGGAGGAAACTCCATATGAATAAATAAAAAACTCTAAATTTAATCATTAACGATGCAGCCAAAGTGAATGCAGATACAATTAGTTTCTTTGCAATTATTCAACAAATGTACAATTTCTTTTCATTCTCTTACAAACGTTGGGCAATCCTTTTAAAGTTCGTAAAAAATTTAACATTGAAACAGCCATCAGAAATGCGATGAGAAAGTAAAATTAATGCAATCTGCCCTCTACGATATCAGTTAGGAAAAATTACGATGCACTTTTTGAAATTTTAAATAATGAAACTTTTATAACATAAATTGAAAGCCAAAAGGCTATTTTTCTGGCAACCTTAATAATTAAGGTTGATACAAATCCCTTGTTGTTTAACTGCCAGTAAGCAAAACTCTAAGATCGAGAACTACGATCTATGAGTTTCATACCGAAAAACTATCGGCGAATCCAAGTTTAAGTGACCACTTGGTAGTTCAACACCAAGGCAACTCGAAGCAAAGATGGAACAAGCTCCCTCACTATCTTTGATATTTTCTCATAATGTAAAAACACAGCCCCCTAGGGGATGTAATACTGTAATTACATTATGAGGAGAGGTCACTACCCAGACTAGTTTCAACCTTTTTTGAGGTCTCATCAGTGATTAGGTAGACCTGGAAGATAACAAGGTTTAAGTTAAAAGAACTTACATACCTTCAATATACGAATTCCCGAAAAAGGTGTGCCTGTATATTATAACATAAATTGAAAGCCAAACGGCTAATTTTCTGGCAACTTTAATAATAATTAAGGGGATACAATATACAGGCACACCTTTTTGGCATTCGTATAGTGAAGGTATGTAAGTTCTTTTCACTTAAACCTTGTTATCTTCCAGGTCTACCGACTCACTGATGAGACCTCAAAGAAGGTTGAAACCTGTCTAGGTAGTGACCTCTCCTCATGATGTAATTACAGTATTATGTGTTTTTACATTATGAGAAAATATCAAGGATAGTGAGAGATCTTGCTCCACCTTTACTTCGAGTTGCCTTGGTGTTGAACTACCAAGTGGTCACTTAAGCTTGGATTTGCCGATAGTTTTTCGGTATGAAACTCACAGATATGTAGTTCTCGATCTTAGAGTTTTTCTTACTGGCAGTTAACCAACAAGAGATTTGTATCCCGTTAATTATAATGAAAAATTTAATAAAGAAACTCAGCATGAAGCACAAACATTATGTGCTAAAATAAAGGACTACAAATTTATTAGCTCACTTGCAACTTGGCATGATTTACTTAACAGAATAAATCTGTGAGTAAAATTATATACCTGTAAGTGAACATTACACTTACTTCAGAATCTATCGAAAACTTTGTATTTGATCGATATCTTACAAGAGTATCGATCAGATACAAATTTTAAAGAAGTTCTAAAAGCAGCAAAACTTGTAAGATTTGTCCCTCGTTGAACATCTGTACCTTTAACACTGGTACGGATGTTCAACGAGGAAAGAAGACACGACAATTTGACTATGAGCATCATGACGAAACGCCACAATTGCCAGAAGATAAATTTAGAGTGAATTTGTTTTATACACTTCTAGACATTGCAATGTGTTCGTTAAAAGAATGTTCTGAACAATTAAAAACATATTATGATAATTTCAATTTTTTGTATAGATTATTACAATTTAATACGAAAATCGGTATACTGCGCATCATGCGCAGTAGACAAAAATCGTTCCTAGACGAAAATCGGTCCATTGCCATCATGCACAGTAGACGAAAATCAGTCCATTGCGCATCATGCGCAGTAGAAGAAAATCGGTCCATTGCGAATCATGCGCAGTAGACCAAAATCGGTCCATTGCGAATCATGCGCAGTAGACGAAAATCGGTCCATTGCGCATCATGCGCAGTAGACGAAAATCGGTCAATTGCGCATCATGCTCAGTAGAGGAAAATCGTTCCTAGACGAAAATCGGTCCATTGCGAATCATACACAGTAGACGAAAATCGTTCCATTGCGCTTCATGCGCAGTAGACGAAAATGGGTCCATTACGCATCATGCGCAGTAGACGAAAATCGGACCATTGCGCATCATGCGCAGTAGAGGAAAATCGGTCCATTGCACATCATGTGCAGTAGACGAAAATCGTTCCTAGACGAAAATCGGTCCATTGCGAATCATGCGCAGTAGACGAAAATCAGACCGATTTTCGTCTAGGAACGATTTTCGTCTACTGCGCATGATGCGCAGTATACCGATTTTCGTCTACTGCGCATGATGCGCAATGGACCGATTTTCGTCTACTGCGCATGATGCACAATGGACCGATTTTGGTCTACTGCGCATGATTCGCAATGGACCGATTTTCGTCTAGGAACGATTTTCGTCTACTGCGCATGATGCTCAATGGACCGATTTTCTTCTACTGCGTATGATGCGCAATGGACTGATTTTCGTCTACTGCGCATAATGCGCAATGGACCGATTTTCGTCTACTGCGCATGATTCGCAATGGACCGATTTTCGTCTAGGAACGATTTTCGTCTACTGCGCATGATGCTCAATGGACCGATTTTCTTCTACTGCGCATGATGCGCAATGGACCGATTTTCGTCTACTGCGCATGATGCGCAATGGACCGAGTTTCGTCTACTACGCATGATTCGCAATGGACCGATTTTCGTCTAGGAACGATTTTCTTCTACTGCACATGATGCGCAATAGACCGAATTTATTCTACTGCGCATGATGCGCAATGGAACGATTTTCGTCTACTGCGCATGATGCGCAATGGACCGATTTTCGTCTACTGCGCATGATGCACAATGGACCGATTTTCTTCTACTGTGCATGATGCGCAATGGACCGATTTTCTTCTACTGCGCATGATGCGCAATGGACCGATTTTCTTCTACTGCGCATGATGCGCAATGGACCGATTTTCGTCTACTGCGCATGATGCGCAATGGACCGATTTTCGTCTACTGCGCATGATTCGCAATGGATAGATTTTTGTCTAGGAACGATTTTCGTCTTCTGCGCATGATGCGCAGTATACCGATTTTCGTCTACTGCGCATGATGCACAATGGACCGATTTTCGTCTACTGCGCATGATGCACAATGGACCGATTTTCGTCTACTGCGCATGATTCGCAATGGACCGATTTTCGTCTAGGAACGATTTTCTTCTATTGCGCATGATGTGCAATGGACCGATTTTAGTCTACTGCGCATGATGCGCAGTTTACCGATTTTCGTCTACTGCGCATGATTCGCAATGGACCGATTTTCGTCTAGGTACGATTTTCTTCTACTGCGCATGATGCGCAGTATACCGATTTTAGTCTACTGCGCATGATGCGCAATAGACCGATTTTCGTCTAGGAACGATTTTCGTCTACTGCGCATGATGCTCAATGGACCGATTTTCTTCTACTGCATATGATGCGCAATGGACTGATTTTCGTCTACTGCGCATGATGCGCAATGGACCGATTTTCGTCTACTGCTCATGATTCGCAATGGACCGATTTTCGTCTAAGAACGATTTTCGTCTACTGCCCATGATGCGCAATGGACCGATTTTCGTCTACTGCGCATGATGCGCAATGAACCGATTTTCGTCTACTGCGCATCTTGCGCAATGGACCGATTTTCGTCTACTGCGCATGATTTGCAATGGACCGATTTTGGTCTAGGAACGATTTTTGTCTACTGCGCATGATGCGCAATAGTCCGAATGATGCGCAATGGACCGATTTTCATCTACTGCGCATGATGCGCAATGACCGATTTTCGTCTACTGCGCATGATGCGCAATGGACCGATTTTCTTCTACTGTGCATGATGCGCAATGGACCGATTTTCGTCTACTGCGCATTATGCGCAATGGACCGATTTTCTTCTACTGCGCATGATGCGCAATGGACCGATTTTCGTCTACTGCGCATGATGCGCAATGGACCGATTTTCGACTACTGCGCATGATTCGCAATGGAACGATTTTCGTCTAGGAACGATTTTCGTCTACTCCGCATGATGCGCAGTATACCGATTTTCGTCTACTGCGCATGATGCGCAATGGACCGATTTTTGTCTACTGCGCATGATGCGCAATGGACCGATTTTGGTCTACTGCGCATGATTCGCAATGGACCAATTTTCGTCTAGGAACGATTTTCGTCTACTGTGCATGATGCTCAATGGACCGATTTTCTTCTAATGCGTATGATGCGCAATGGACCGATTTTCGTCTACTGCGCATGATGCACAATGGACCGATTTTAGTCTACTGCGCATGATTGGCAATGGACCGATTTTCGTCTAGGTACGATTTTCGTCTACTGCGCATGATGCGCAGTATACCGATTTTCTTCTACTGCGCATGATGCGCAATGGACCGATTTTCGTCTACTGCGCATGATGCGCAATGGACCGATTTTGGTCTACTGCGCATGATTCGCAATGGACCGATTTTCGTCTAGGAACGATTTTCGTCTACTGCGCATGATGCTCAATGGACCGATTTTCTTCTACTGCGTATGATGCGCAATGGACTGATTTTCGTCATCTGCGCATGATGCGCAATGGACCGATTTTCGTCTACTGCGCATGATTCGCAATGGACCGATTTCGTCTAGGAACGATTTTCGTCTACTGCGCATGATGCGCAATGGACCGATTTTCGTCTACTGCGCATGATGCGCAATGGACCGATTTTCGTCTACTGCGCATGATGCGCAATGGACCGATTTTAGTCTACGGCGCATGATTCGAAATGGACCGATTTTCGTCTAGGAACGATTTTCGTCTAATGTGCATGATGCGCAATGGACCGATTTTCGTCTACTGCGCATGATGTGCAATGGACCGATTTTGGTCTACTGCGCATGATTCGCAATGGACCGATTTTCTTCTAGGAACGATTTTCGTCTACTGCGCATGATGCGCAATGGACCGATTTTCTTCTACTGCACATGATGCGCAATGGACCGATTTTCTTCTACTGCGCATGATGCGCTATGGACCGATTTTCGTCTACTCCGCATGATGCGCAATGGACCGATTTTCGTCTACTGCGCATGATTCGCAATGGACCGATTTTCTTCTACTGCACGTGATGCGCAATGAACCGATTTTCGTCTACTGCGCATGATGCGCAATGGACCGATTTTCGTCTACTGCGCATGATGCGCAATGGACCGAGTTTCGTCTACTGCGCATGATTCGCAATGGACCGATTTTCTTCTAGGAACGATTTTCTTCTACTGCGCATGATGCGCAATGGACCGATTTTCGTCTACTGCGCATGATGCGCAATGGACCGATTTTGTTCTACTGCGCATGATTCGCAATGGACCGATTTTCGTCTAGGAACGATTTTCGTCTACTGCGCATGATGCGCAATGGACCGATTTTCGTCTACTGCGCATGATGCGCAATGGACCGAGTTTCGTCTACTACGCATGATTCGCAATGGACCGATTTTCGTCTAGGAACGATTTTCTTCTACTGCACATGATGCGCAATAGACCGAATTTATTCTACTGCGCATGATGCGCAATGGAACGATTTTCGTCTACTGCGCATGATGCGCAATGGACCGATTTTCGTCTACTGCGCATGATGCACAATGGACCGATTTTCTTCTACTGTGCATGATGCGCAATGGACCGATTTTCGTCTACTGCGCATGATGCGCAATGGACCGATTTTCTTCTACTGCGCATGATGCGCAATGGACCGATTTTCGTCTACTGCGCATGATGCGCAATGGACCGATTTTCGTGTACTGCGCATGATTCGCAATGGATAGATTTTTGTCTAGGAACGATTTTCGTCTTCTGCGCATGATGCGCAGTATACCGATTTTCGTCTACTGCGCATGATGCACAATGGACCGATTTTCGTCTACTGCGCATGATGCACAATGGACCGATTTTCGTCTACTGCGCATGATTCGCAATGGACCGATTTTCGTCTAGGAACGATTTTCTTCTATTGCGCATGATGTGCAATGGACCGATTTTAGTCTACTGCGCATGATGCGCAGTTTACCGATTTTCGTCTACTGCGCATGATTCGCAATGGACCGATTTTCGTCTAGGTACGATTTTCTTCTACTGCGCATGATGCGCAGTATACCGATTTTAGTCTACTGCGCATGATGCGCAATAGACCGATTTTCGTCTAGGAACGATTTTCGTCTACTGCGCATGATGCTCAATGGACCGATTTTCTTCTACTGCATATGATGCGCAATGGACTGATTTTCGTCTACTGCGCATGATGCGCAATGGACCGATTTTCGTCTACTGCTCATGATTCGCAATGGACCGATTTTCGTCTAAGAACGATTTTCGTCTACTGCGCATGATGCGCAATGGACCGATTTTCGTCTACTGCGCATGATGCGCAATGAACCGATTTTCGTCTACTGCGCATCTTGCGCAATGGACCGATTTTCGTCTACTGCGCATGATTTGCAATGGACCGATTTTGGTCTAGGAACGATTTTTGTCTACTGCGCATGATGCGCAATAGTCCGAATGATGCGCAATGGACCGATTTTCATCTACTGCGCATGATGCGCAATGACCGATTTTCGTCTACTGCGCATGATGCGCAATGGACCGATTTTCTTCTACTGTGCATGATGCGCAATGGACCGATTTTCGTCTACTGCGCATTATGCGCAATGGACCGATTTTCTTCTACTGCGCATGATGCGCAATGGACCGATTTTCGTCTACTGCGCATGATGCGCAATGGACCGATTTTCGACTACTGCGCATGATTCGCAATGGAACGATTTTCGTCTAGGAACGATTTTCGTCTACTCCGCATGATGCGCAGTATACCGATTTTCGTCTACTGCGCATGATGCGCAATGGACCGATTTTTGTCTACTGCGCATGATGCGCAATGGACCGATTTTGGTCTACTGCGCATGATTCGCAATGGACCAATTTTCGTCTAGGAACGATTTTCGTCTACTGTGCATGATGCTCAATGGACCGATTTTCTTCTAATGCGTATGATGCGCAATGGACTGATTTTCGTCTATTGCACATGATGTGCAATGGACCGATTTTCATCTAGGAACGATTTTCGTCTACTGCGCATGATGCGCAATGGACCGATTTTCGTCTACTGCGCATGATGCGCAATGGACCGATTTTCGTCTACTGCGCATGATGCACAATGGACCGATTTTACTCTACTGCGCATGATTGGCAATGGACCGATTTTCGTCTAGGTACGATTTTCGTCTACTGCGCATGATGCGCAGTATACCGATTTTCTTCTACTGCGCATGATGCGCAATGGACCGATTTTCGTCTACTGCGCATGATGCGCAATGGACCGATTTTGGTCTACTGCGCATGATTCGCAATGGACCGATTTTCGTCTAGGAACGATTTTCGTCTACTGCGCATGATGCTCAATGGACCGATTTTCTTCTACTGCGTATGATGCGCAATGGACTGATTTTCGTCATCTGCGCATGATGCGCAATGGACCGATTTTCGTCTACTGCGCATGATTCGCAATGGACCGATTTCGTCTATGAACGATTTTCGTCTACTGCACATGATGCGCAATGGACCGATTTTCGTCTACTGCGCATGATGCGCAATGGACCGATTTTCGCCTACTGCGCATGATGCGCAATGGACCGATTTTAGTCTACGGCGCATGATTCGAAATGGACCGATTTTCGTCTAGGAACGATTTTCGTCTAATGTGCATGATGCGCAATGGACCGATTTTCGTCTACTGCGCATGATGTGCAATGGACCGATTTTGGTCTACTGCGCATGATTCGCAATGGACCGATTTTCTTCTAGGAACGATTTTCGTCTACTGCGCATGATGCGCAATGGACCGATTTTCTTCTACTGCACATGATGCGCAATGGACCGATTTTCTTCTACTGCGCATGATGCGCTATGGACCGATTTTCGTCTACTCCGCATGATGCGCAATGGACCGATTTTCGTCTACTGCGCATGATTCGCAATGGACCGATTTTCTTCTACTGCACGTGATGCGCAATGAACCGATTTTCGTCTACTGCGCATGATGCGCAATGGACCGATTTTCGTCTACTGCGCATGATGCGCAATGGACCGAGTTTCGTCTACTGCGCATGATTCGCAATGGACCGATTTTCTTCTAGGAACGATTTTCTTCTACTGCGCATGATGCGCAATGGACCGATTTTCGTCTACTGCGCATGATGCGCAGTATACCGATTTTCTTCTACTGCGCATGATGCGCAATGGACCGATTTTCGTCTACTGCGCATGATGCGCAATGGACCGATTTTGTTCTACTGCGCATGATTCGCAATGGACCGATTTTCGTCTAGGAACGATTTTCGTCTACTGCGCATGATGCGCAATGGACCGATTTTATTCTACTGCGCATGATGTGCAATGGACTGATTTTCGTCTACTGCGCATGATGCGCAATGGACCGATTTTCTTCTACTGCGCATGATTCGCAATGGTCCGATTTTCGTCTAGGAACGATTTTCGTCTACTGCGCATTATGCGCAATGGACCGATTTTCCTCTACTGCGCATGATGCACAATGGACCGATTTTCCTCTACTGCGCATGATGCGCAATGAACCGATTTTCGTCTACTGCGCATCTTGCGCAATGGACCGATTTTCGTCTACTGCGCATGATTTGCAATGGACCGATTTTGGTCTAGGAACGATTTTTGTCTACTGCGCATGATGCGCAATAGTCCGAATGATGCGCAATGGACCGATTTTCATCTACTGCGCATGATGCGCAATGACCGATTTTCGTCTACTGCGCATGATGCGCAATGGACCGATTTTCTTCTACTGTGCATGATGCGCAATGGACCGATTTTCGTCTACTGCGCATTATGCGCAATGGACCGATTTTCTTCTACTGCGCATGATGCGCAATGGACCGATTTTCGTCTACTGCGCATGATGCGCAATGGACCGATTTTCGACTACTGCGCATGATTCGCAATGGAACGATTTTCGTCTAGGAACGATTTTCGTCTACTCCGCATGATGCGCAATGGACCGATTTTCGTCTACTGCGCATGATGCGCAATGGACCGATTTTCGTCTACTGTGCATGATGCGCAATGGACCGATTTTGGTCTACTGCGCATGATTCGCAATGGACCGATTTTCGTCTAGGAACGATTTTCGTCTACTGTGCATGATGCTCAATGGACCGATTTTCTTCTAATGCGTATGATGCGCAATGGACTGATTTTCGTCTATTGCACATGATGTGCAATGGACCGATTTTCATCTAGGAACGATTTTCGTCTACTGCGCATGATGCGCAATGGACCGATTTTCGTCTACTGCGCATGATGCGCAATGGACCGATTTTCGTCTACTGCGCATGATGCACAATGGACCGATTTTAGTCTACTGCGCATGATTGGCAATGGACCGATTTTCGTCTAGGTACGATTTTCGTCTACTGCGCATGATGCGCAATGGACCGATTTTCTTCTACTGCGCATGATGCGCAATGGACCGATTTTCGTCTACTGCGCATGATGCGCAATGGACCGATTTTGGTCTACTGCGCATGATTCGCAATGGACCGATTTTCGTCTAGGAACGATTTTCGTCTACTGCGCATGATGCTCAATGGACCGATTTTCTTCTACTGCGTATGATGCGCAATGGACTGATTTTCGTCATCTGCGCATGATGCGCAATGGACCGATTTTCGTCTACTGCGCATGATTCGCAATGGACCGATTTCGTCTAGGAACGATTTTCGTCTACTGCGCATGATGCGCAATGGACCGATTTTCTAATACTGCGCATGATGCGCAATGGACCGATTTTCGTCTACTGCGCATGATGCGCAATGGACCGATTTTAGTCTACGGCGCATGATTCGAAATGGACCGATTTTCTTCTACTGCGCATGATGCGCAATGGACCGATTTTCTTCTACTGCGCATGATGCGCAATGGACCGATTTTTGTCTACTGCGCATGATTCGCAATGGACCGATTTTCGTCTAGGAACGATTTTCGTCTACTGCGCATTATGCGCAATGGACCGATTTTCCTCTACTGCGCATGATGCACAATGGACCGATTTTCCTCTACTGCACATGATTCGCAATGGACCGATTTTCGTCTACTGCGCATGATGCGAATGGACCGATTTTCGTCTACTGCGCATGATGCACAATGGACCGATTTTTTTCTACTTCGCATGATGCGCAATGGACCGATTTTCTTCTACTGCGCATGATTCGCAATGGACCGATTTTCGTCTAGGAACGATTTTCGTCTACTGCACATGATGCGCAATGGACCGATTTTCTTCTACTGTGCATGATGCGGAATGGACCGATTTTCATCTACTGCGCATGATGCGGAATGGACCGATTTTCGTCTACTGCGCATGATGCGCAATGGACCGATTTTCGTCTACTGCGCATGATTCGTAATGGACCGATTTTCGTCTAGGAACGATTTTCGTCTACTGCGCATTATGCGCAATGGACCGATTTTCGTCTACTGTGCATGATGCGCAATGGACCGATTTTCTTCTACTGCGCTTGATGCGCAATGGACCGATTTTCCTCTACTGCGCATGATGCGCAATGGACCGATTTTCGTCTACTGCGCATGATGCGCAATGGACCGGTTTTCGTCTACTGCCCATGATTCGCAATGGACTGATTTTCGTCTAGGAACGATTTTCTTCTACTGCGCATGATGCGCAATGGACCGATTTTCCTCTACTGCGCATGATGCGCAATGGACCGATTTTCGTCTACTGCACATGATGCGCAATGGACCGATTTTCGTCTACTGCGCATGATGCACAATGGACCGATTTTCTTCTACTGCGCATGATGCGCAATGGACCGATTTTCGTCTACTGTGCATGATGCGCAATGGACCGATTTTCGTCTACTGCGCATGATTCGCAATGGACCTATTTTCATCTAGGAACGATTTTTGTCTACTGCGCATGATGCGCAGTAGACGAAAATCGGTCCATTGCACATCATGCACAGTAGACGAAAACCTTTCCATTGTGTATCATGCACAACACCTTGCTCAACCTTTGCTACAAGTTGACTGGTGTTGTACTACTTACCCAGGTAAGATAGTACAACACCATATTCAGTCCTGAAGATATTTTCAGGCACAAACTTTGTTTGCTTACACTTGGATAAAGGATTAAACTAAATTTATTATTGTCTAACCAAGTGAAAAATAAACTCTCAACGTGGTCCAATTACTGGAATCTTTCTTATGAATATCTATCATATCCCTTCTTGAATTCATTCACAGATGAAGAACTTACAACTGAGTTAGGAAATGCACTTCACCCACCACCATTTCCAGGTGAAAAAGTGCATTATCACGCCCTTGTTAACCACACTTTTCCTTAATTTCCAGGGATGACGTCATGTTCTTCCATCACTATCACACAGCTGAAACATTGTCCCTGCAGCAACATTATAAAAACCTTTTAGTAATTGAAATGTTTCCCTCATAACCCCTCTTCTCGGCATATCAACCAACTGCAGCATTCCACAAGCTCTCAATCTATCAATGTAGGGAACATTTTTACATCACTCACCAACTTTGTCACTCTCCTCTGAACTCTCTTCACAACCTCCTTATCTTCAAGAAATTGAGGTGACCAGACCTGAGCACAGTGATCTAAATGTGAAAGTATCAAAGCCTTATAAAGGAGAATAATAACCTCTTTATCTCTAGAAGTTAGTGTGTTCCTCAATAACTAATATTCCTATGTGCAATATTGGACACCTTAGCAATGTCTCCCCTGAACTGCATCTCCCTATCCACCAACACCCATAAGTTCATAGCCTCATCGGTCTCTTGGAGTACTGCTCCATTAATGTAGTACACAGCTGGTAATCTTTTAATCCCAAAATGCGTAACTTTACACTTTTCCACATTGAACTGATATACATTACCTTTTGCCAGCATTTTTAAATCATCCTGCAAACTTTCAACATCAGCTTGATTTTTTATTGTGCTACCCAACTTTGCATCATCAGCAAACAAATGAATATCTAACTTCAAGTCACTTCCTATATCATTTATGTACAAATTAAAAAAATTACAGCCCAATCACAGAGCCCTGAGGCACACCACTGGTCACCTGCATTGTCCTGGACTTTGCTCCTCCATGCACCACTTTCTGGTATCACTCCCTGAGCCATTCTCTTATCCATATCACCAGCTTAGTATCCATCTCAATCCGATCGAATTTGTGCAACAGTATTCCAGGGGTCATTCGTCAAAAGTCTTAGCAAAATCCAGAAGTATCATTGTGTAGCCATTTCCCATGTCCAACACAAATGTCATTCTATTATAAAAGTTAATAAATTACTAAGGCAGATTCGAACTTTAACAAAACCATGTTGGTCACTATAGACTGTCGAATTCCGATCCATCAATCACGATATCCATAGATGTCAAGGTTACCAAGTATGCGAAGTGCATATTAAAATTGTAATACCATTGATATTGCATTGGAATATATGATGGATAGGAAGTGTATGTGGAGTGTGTATTTTAACTATATGGCTGATAATGTTCCAATTTTATATTTTAATAATTTTAATAATTTTCCAATACTTTTACTACCAAAAAAAATGTCTTTTTCTTGTCTGTTTTCAAGAATGACCCATAGTTTTCTCTCCATTAGTCCTATACTGAGAAATTTCCTCTGTATCAGTCATCTAGAAAACCTTTAGGTAATTGGTATGTCTCTATCATATATCACTTCTTTTGTCTATCAAGAATTTCTGAAACTCAAAAATCTTCCATCTCCCTACGACTATCTAAACTTCATCTCCCTATCCACCAACATCCCTAAGTCCCAAGCCTCATCAATCTCTTGGAGTACAGTTCCATCAATGTAGTACACAGTTGGTAATCTTTTAATTCTAAAATGCATAACTTTACACTTTTACACATTGAACTAATATGTGGCTTTGACTTGGAAGATGAATAGACATGCAGGAGTATCAAAGAGACGGGAACGTATGCCGAATTGTAAGAGAAGTTATTATAATAGTCTTAGTCGTCAACTTGGGGAAGATTCATGGATGGAGGAATTGGAAGGTCAGGATATCATTAGTGCTTGGGAAATTGTGAAGGAATGTTTGTTAGCAGCAAAAGAAAGCTGTATTCCACGAGTGAAGAAGAGGACACAATTTGGAGTAAAGTGGATGACAAACAATAATAAACAGGAACTGCATGCGAAAAAATTAGCTATGGAAGAGATATAAGGAGACAGGTGAAGAGAAGATGCATGAAAAATATAAGAGATAGGCCAGGAGAGTGACTAGTATGGTAAGGAAGGAGAAACTGGAATTTGAGAAGAGATTGGCCCTAAGATCCAAAGAGAGAATTCTACGGAGTTTTTTGCTATGTGGCCAGAAGGAGGAGAAATTAATGTAGAAGAATGGCAATGTGGGATAAAAATGGGAACAGAGTGATGCAGAGGACATAGTGGAACTGTTCAATGAACATTTTATCGGAGCATTTCATCCTTGAGGAGTAAATTTTAATACTTGATGGATAGGGCAGGTTCGAGGTTTAGAGGTGCAAGAGGAGAGTGTCTTCCAAATACTGAGTACTCTGGATCTCGGTAAGGTTCTGGGACTGGATGGTATTTCACCACGAGTTGTCAGAGAATGTGCTAAAGAACTGACAGCACCTTTGACCTGGCTTTTCAATGAAAGTCTGGCTACGGGAAAGGTGCAATGGAAGGAAGGTAAGATAGTGCCATTCATAATGGTGGTAGCAGACTGGAAGTGTCTAGTTATAGGCTAGTTTGTGTGTCATCAGTAGTTGTCAAGATCTTGGAGAAATTAGTTAGGGACTGTATACATCATTGGGCAGATGAAGGTAATGTTATCTGTGAGAGTCTACATGGATTTGCGAGTAGGCACTCTCATTTTAGTAATATGCTAGCTTTTATAATAAAGTTAAAGAGCAGTAGATGCGGGAAAGGCATATAGTGCCATTTTCTTGGATTTAGCGAAGACATTTGACAGGGTGCCACATGATAAGCTGATATTTAAGTTGCAGCACATTGGTTTGGATATAACGTTGGTCAACTAGATTCAGGATTGGCTGTCTGATAGGTATCAGAGAGTTGTGAATGGTGGGACAGTTTCAAGGAGGCGGAGAGTTACAAGTGGGGTTTAACAGGGCTCAGTACTGGGACCTATATTGTTTAACCTTTATATCAATGACATTGTCAGTGGATAGCTGGGATTTATATTCAGTTGTTTGCAGATGATGTGAAGCTGGGAAGGGTTATTAGTGATAGTGCAGATATGGTAGCCCTGCAAGAAGATTTGAATAAGCTAGACAGATGGGCATATGAATGGGAGATTTCAGTTTAATATAGAAAAATGTAAGGTCTTGAGGTTTGGGACACATTGATGGGACGTTGTATACTCTATAGAAGGAGCTATACTGGAGGAAGCAGAGAAGAGAAGAGATCTGGGGTTGATGATTGATAGAAACCTGAAATTCAAGGGACATATTGCAAAGGTGGTGAAGGTAACACAGAGGATTGTTGCAATAATGAGAAGAACACTGACCTGCAGATATAAAAGTGTCATTATTCTGTTGTATAAGACCCTGATCAGAAAACACTTGAACTATTGTTATCAGATTTCGTCCCCGGGATTTGAAGTGAATAAATTAACTGTGGAAAGCATATGGATGCAGATAACAAAGACTGTTTCAGGACTGTAAAATGTTAGTTATGAGGATCGGCTGAGGGAGTGCGGACTGCAGAGTTTTGTGGATAGAAGAAAGAGAGGTGATATGATTTAGACTTTTAAACTGTTGGGAGGTGGTTACAGGGTTGTCACTGGGGAGTTCTTTCGCTTGGTTGAACAGCAGGAAGGAGTGATGAAAAGAGGCCATCCCTGGAAGTTACGAAAGGAAACTTTGAGCAAGAGGGTGAGGAGCGGTTTCTTTGCATGGAGGGTGGTTGAACCATGGAATGCATTGCCTGATAGAGTAGTGAGGGCGAGAACGGTCAATGAGTTTAAGGAGTGGTGTTATAGACTTTGAGTTTCTTTGGAGAGACCTCCCATAATGAGCCTTGATAGACTTGTGTTTCTTAGGAAGGATCTCCTGCGATGAGTCTTTTGACTCCTTGGAGGCCTAAACAACAATAATAATAATTATAATAATTTTGGCAGCTTATTTAAATCATACAGCAAACTCTGAACAGTTGCATGATTTTTATCCAACCTACCCAGCATTGGCTCATCAGCAAACAACTGAGTATCTCACTTTAAGACATTTCCTATATCAATCATGTACAAATTAAACAACAATGGCTCAAGCACAGAGCCACACCACTGGTCACCTGCCTCATCCTGATCTCTTCCATACATTACTTTCTAGTATCTCTCCATGAGCCATTCTCTTATCCATATCACCAATTTAGTATCAGTTGCCATCTGCTTCAATTTGTGCTACAGTGTTCCATGGGGTATCCTGTCAAAAGCCTTAGCAAAGTCCAGAAGTACCACTGTGTAGCCATTTGATTGGTCCAACTCAGATGTCATTCTATTATAAAAAGTTAATATATTACTAAGACAGCATCAACCGTTAACAAAACTATGCTGGCCCCTATAGGGTATCATATCCTGATCCATCAATTCATGAAATTTTTCTTTATTAACTTTTCTAATATTTTTACCACCACTCTCGAGATGGTCATACGTCTGTAATTAACTAAAGCAATTTTAGAGCTACCTTTAAACTTTTTAAACTACCTTTAAACTTTTCCTTCCTTCCGCTCCCTAAGGACCATACCTGAGTTATTAAGGGGGAGGGGAAGTAGATATGCAGACTAGGAGACAGTTGAGTGTACGAGTGTGTGTAATATGCCCAAGCGAGTATGAAAGACAACGAATCAGAATGGGATAGTTAGTATAAGGCATCAAAATAGGGATGGGACAAATCGGCTTCTGCAATTCATGTATACTAATGCCAGAAGTATTAGGAATAAGGAAGAATTTTTGGCAATGGTTCGCACTTCCAGGTAACAGGTTATTGGGATTAGTGAAACATGGCTGACAGAAGATGATATAGCTAGTGGGATTGAATGTGAGGGGTATGGTGTGTTAAGGAGTTACAGGGAGAATAAAATTAGGGGAGGAGTGTTATTGATGATTGCTGATTAGCTACTGCCAAGAAGATTAGAAGTGGAACTGCAGGATAGAGAAAAGAGCAAATTTGAGGCTATTTGGTGTGAGATTGAAACTAGCAGAACAAAATGTACAGTTGGGTGCTGCTATAGACCAAGTGATGGAATAGATGGTGAAGAAAATATGAATAAGCAAATGGAAGAAATGAGTGGAAGGAGAGTAATTATTATGGGTGACTATGGTAACATTGATTGGAAGGAGGAGAGGACACATGGGAGGAAGGAATTGGATTTTATGCGGTTATTAAAGGATAACTATCTGCGACAGCATGTAATGGAAAATACTAGGGGTTAGAGAGTGCTTGACCTAGTAATTGCATCTGAGAATTTGGCTCTAACAAATATGACAACGTTGCCACCAATTGGTGAGAGTGATCATAGGGTCTTTACTTGGGAGGTGGTTAAAGATATGGAATTTACAATTAAGACAGGGTACATGTGGAATTATTGGGCTGGTAAATATGACAAGCTTAAGAGTTTGATTGGTTCAGTGCCATGGCATGTAAAACTGCAAGGGCTAGATGTTGATAGTGCATGGGAGGCAGTTAGGAAATGTTTGCAGGAGGCAATGGCTGGCTGGCTGACTGAATACCTAGAGTTCGAGTTATAAATCAAGTACGGGTTAAATGGATGAATAACACCATTAAGCTTGAGCTGCAAAAAAAGAAACTACTATGGAGGAAATTTAAGATGAAATGACCAGCAGGCACATGAACAGTATAAAGCGAATGCCAGAAGAAGGGTAACGAGTGTGGTAAGAAAAGCAAAAACGGATTATGAAAGAACATTAGCCGTGCATGCTAAAGAGAATCCCGAGCATTTTTTTTGATATGTTGCAAGTAAAAGAAAAAATGCATATGGCAGAATGATTTTAAAGAATGCGAGGGAGGTAACCGAATCAGTTGATATAGTTGAATTATTGAGCGAGCACTTTGCAAGAATATATCATCCAGGTGGTGACATAGCAGAAATAAATGAACCAATAGATTACACTGAAATTGTGGTGCATGAAGTGGAGATGAGTAGTCTATTACAAAACCTCAATGTCAATACATCTGTGTGATTGGATGGTATATCAGCTCGTGTCATATGTGAAGCGACTAAAGAATTGTTAGTACCCTTGACAATTTTGTTTAATTTGAGTCTCGGGTCTGGGTTAGCCCCGAGGGGGTGGAAAGAGGGGAAAATAGTTCCACTGCATAAAGGAGGTTCCAAGACTGCTGTTGTAAATTAACATACCGACCGATTAACATATGAGGAATCATTGTCAAGGTCTAGGAGAAATTAGTTTAGAGAAGAATACAGGATTGGATAGATGAAAATGGGATACTGTAGGGGAGGACAACATGGTTTTCTGAAGGGTAGATCATACATCAGTAACTTGCTCACGTTTTTTAACACAGTGACGGCTGAACTGTATAAGGGAAATGTGTTTACAGTGATTCTACTGGACCTTGCTAAGGCCTTTGTCAGGTGGAGAGGATACCACATGGAACTCTAATCAGTAAACTGCAACATATGGGGATGAATATAGGGTTGGTGAGATGGATAAGAGGGTGGCTGATGGAGAGATATCAAAGAGTGGTTTATTCAGGAGTAGAGTCCAAAAGTTCACTTGTGACTAGTGGTGTGCTGCAAGGTTCTGTTCTTGGACCACTACTTTTCAATTTGTTCATTAACGATATGGAAAAGGATCTGGGAGGAAGTGTTCACTTGTTTGTGAGTGCACAGGATGTCAAAATTTCGCAAGATGATTTGGATAGTTTGGAGGACTGGGCTAAGAAAAATGGATGTCAATTTAATGTGGCAAAGTGTAAGGTTATGCATTTTGGGGTGAAAATATTAGCAGCAGTATATCACATTGGTGGAACCATTCTCCAGGAGATTGATGAGGCCAGGGTTTTGGGAGTTTTGGTGGATAGGGAGTTGAAGTTCAGGGGGCACATCGCAAAAGTGGCTAAATCAGCTCATCAAATCACTTGGTTACTGAAAAATATTTTAACAAGTAGAGGCAAACAAGTTATTGTTCCTCTGTATCGAGCTTTGATAAGACCCCATCTAAACTACTGTGCCCAGATATGGGCACCAGGATTTCTTTTTGATGGGGAGGAGGTGGAGAGGATCCAGAGACAAGTGACCAAGTTGATAGCAGGTCTACGGAATGAACCTTATGAGAACAGGTTGAAGATTTCTGGGTTGAAAAAATTGGTTGATAGGCCGAAAAGGGGTGATATAATTGAGACATTCAAATTACTGAAGGGTTTCTACAAGATTAATCCAGAAAATATTTTTGAGAATAGGATTGGTGGTGGGAGGACTAGAGGCCATACATGGAAACTGGGCAAGAATGTTTTTAGCATGGGTGTTAGAGCTAGGTTTTTACTTGGAGAGTGGTGAATGAGTGAAATAGGCTGCCAGAGTCTGTTGTGGGTGCTATGACTGTGAATGAGTTCAAGGCGAGGTATGATAGATACTGTGTGGAAGTCGAATAGTTGTTCTTGACATGATGTTAGGGCCTCCCTCGATGAGTCTGTAAACTCCTTGGAGTTGCCCGAAATAATAATAATAATAATGATTTTGAAAAGGTATTGATAAATTACCACATGACAAGCTGGTAATTAAATTTGAGCAAATTGGACTGAACAGTAGATTAGGAATAGTATGAAGGAGCGATATCCCAGAAGAGGAAAGTTATTAGTGGTGTGCTCCAAGGATCTTTTTGGGTCCATTGCTCTTTAATTTGTATGTAAATGATATTTTGAGAGATCTGAATCAGTGACGCACTCAGGATTTAATCTTGGAAGGGACCGAGAACTCATGATTTAATCTTGGGAGGGGGGGGATTTGAGTAGACGATTTGAGAATACACACTATGCATTTCATACGATCTATGACTGAGCATCTACAATGATCACCAATAAATGATAGCAGTGATCTCCTCTGGCCCAGCTCAGACAAACGAAGTAGCGCTCAGTCGGCACGAGCACTGCTTCGTTCGCCTTGGGTTTACAGCGGCAGTGATTCCCGAGAGCTATAGGGTAATCCCGCCTTATGTGACCGCTAATTCATAAGTAGTATAGAAACAGAAGACACGACACAACATAAATAAAAAAATGAATTTTAGTTAGGAAAAGATTTTTAAAAACTTTTCTATTGTTTTCTTTCCTTTTTTTCTTTTGGGGGTGACCAAGGCCCCTTGGCCACCTCCCTGGGTGCACCACTGGTCTGAATGGTGATATGCAGTTGTTTGCAGATGATGCAAAGTTGGGGAGAGCTATTAGGAGTAGAGCGGATGCTGAAGCTTTGCAAGAGGACTTGAATATACTGGCTGAATGTGTACATGAGTGGGGGTTGTCAATTCAATGTTGCAAAGTGCAAGGTTTTGAAATTTGCAGAAATGGTGGAAATATCTTGCAAGTATTAGAGGAGATGAGTGATTTGGCTGTAATTGTAGCCAAGAACCTAAAATTTTGGTGATATATTACTAAAATTGTAAGGACAACACAGCAGATAATGAGAATAATGTAGAGGGCACTGACTTGTTATGGTTCCTTTATAGAAGGCTTTGATCCGGCCACATATTGATTACTCTGCATAGATTTGGTCACCTGGTTTTCAAAAAGATGAAGATGTGTTGGAAGAAGTTCAGAGTTGATTGACTAAGGTAGTTCTTGTCTCTGGGATGTTGAGTATGAAGACAGATTGAGAAAACGCAATTTGCAGAAATTGGTGGATAATAGGAGGAGAGGAGATATGATTGAGAGTTATTATGATTGAGAGTGGTTATTATCAGATTAATGTCAGGGAGGTTTTGCACAGAATGGGTGAAGATAGGAAGAGAACAAGAGGTCATCCCTGGAAGCTGTATAAGGAGGGAGTGAGGAGCAGGTTTTTGCATGGAGAATTGTGAGTGATTGGAATGCATTGCCCGAGAGTGTAGTGTAGTGTAGTGCAGAGACAATAAATATATATAAGGCGTGGTATGATAAACTATGTGTATAATAGTGGACCTCCCATGATGTGTCTTTGAATCCATGGAGGTTTTTATAATAATAATAATAATAATAAATAAAAAATAAACACTTAAAATATTTTTAAAAATTAATTAAAAATAGAACTATGTTAAACATTTCTAAAGCCCTCTTGTATCGAGATTTCTTCTGTGCTTGTTCCGGTTGCTATAAGGGTTGCAGATGGGTCCTCCACATACTTGGAATGATTAATCTGTCATTTTAGTTCAGGTTTGGATTGTGTTTTAGCATCTCACAGGCTTCTTTAAATTTTCTCTCAAACCAGGTTTTGGTGAAGTGTAGGGACTTGGTGCCTTTCCTATGGTATGCTTAGAGTGTGTGGTTTGATAGGCCTGTTTTACCAAAATGGAGGTATTTAATGTGTTGTTTGTGTTTGGCTTTTCTGATTAGGATCGTGCATCCTGTTTCTCCTATGTAGGGTAGGTTACATGTACATTGGATTTTGTAAACCCCTGGGTGGGCCAGGTATGGAAAAGGTTCTTTGGAAGAACTGAGTAAATTTTTTAATTTTGCAGGGTTTTTCTTGATGTTGTATTTATGCAGTCTTCTGTCTATTTTTTCTGAAATGCATTCTTGTAATCTTTTTGTTTTTAGTGGTATTTTTATGAAGGATCTTGTGAACTGTTTTTTAACTGTGGCTTTTTTTTTTTTTATAAATGTATGGTTAACGATTTTGAATTCTTGATTTGCTCTTTCGAGCATATTGTTAGTGCTCTGTGTTTGAGGGTGCTTATTAACTCCTAGTTTTTGTTATTGGCCGATACATACACAAAAATTCATACCACCAACGAACACAAAAACTAGGAGTCATAAAGCACCCTTAAACACAGAGTCCTAACAATTTTCTCCAATGAACAAGCTCTGAACCAAGAATTTGAAATTATTAACCAAACATTTGTAAAAAATGACTACAATAAAAAAAAGTTCACAAGATCCTCTATAAAAATTCCACTAAAAACAAAAAAGATTATAAGAATGCTATAGCCATACCTATGTTAGAGGCATTTCAGAAAAAAAATAGACAGAACACTACAGAAATACAACATCAAGACTACCTTCAAACCAGCGAAAAAATAAAAAAAAAATTACTCAATTCTTCCAAAGATCCTCTTCCATACCTGTCCCACCCAGGGGATTACAAAATCCAATGTACGTTTCCCCTATGTAGGATAGGATTCATGTACATGTCTGCATGATCCTAATCAGAAAAGAAGAAAACAAACTACACATTAAATACCTCCAATATAGTAAAACAGGACTATCAGACCACAGATGCACACACTCCAAACATAACATAGAATTTACTGGAAAGGCACCAAGTCCCTACACCACACCAAAACCTGGTAGAGAAAATTGAAAAAAGCCTGTGAAATGCTAAAATATGATCCAAATCTGAACAGAAATGATGAATTAATCATTCCAGTAATGTGGAGGACCCATCTGCAACCCTTCTAGCAACCGGAACAAGCACAGAAGAAAATCTCAATATAAAAGGACTTTAGAAATGTTTAATGTAGTTCTGTTTTTAAATTATTAATTTTTAAAAATGTTCAATGTATTACTAATTATATGAAGAGCCAAAGGCTTCAATTCGGCAACATGAAGTTATTTAAGTTAAGGGATATATAAGTTCTATAAAGTTCTATATATAAGGGTTATATAAGGATAAATAAGTTAATGTTGCCGAATTGAAGTCTTTGGCTCTTCATATCATTAGTAATTTATTAGGACACCTTCTTGGCAATTCTCATAGAAGGGATGTAAGTTCTGTTCGCTACAAACTTGGTATTAACTAGGTCTACCTACTCACTGATGAGACCTCAATAAAGGTTGAAACCGGTCTGGGTAGTGACCTTCTCTCATAATGTAGAACAGTAATACAGTTCCTAGGAGCTAAGTTCACATTATGAGTAAATACCAAGAATAGTGATCGGATCTTGCTCCACCCTTGCTATGAGTTGCCTCAGCTTGCACTACCTAAAGGGTCAGTTGCTGCACTATCCAGGTATTTTGCTTATGCTTGGAATCGTCGAACTTTATATAGTTTCTATATTTGGCATGAAACTCTTTGAGTTTCTTATTCGGCTAAGAAATAATATGGGATGTTATATCCCTTAACTTAAATATGTTCAATGTAGTTCTGTTTATAATTTATTAATTTATAAAAATATTTTATGTTTATTTTTCATTTATCTTAATTTAATTTTAATTGTTAATTTATGTTTATATTTATCATTTTTTAATTCATTTTTTAATCCATTTATAATTTTTTAAATTTAATATGCCAGCCTGGCTAGCAAGTGGTTAGCATATCCTCTCTCCATCCAAAAGGCTGTGTGTTCAAATCCCACCGTGGGCATGGATTTTTGTGATTGTCAGTGGAAAAACCAGTGGTGGTAGTGGTCGGCAGTAGATGCCGTTGGTAGTTGCGATCTTTGGTGGACTGAGTGGTGGAGACAGCGTGGTAGAGCAGGTGCCCTCCTGCTCTACCACCTCCTGCCTTTGGACTATCTAGAGGTGTCAAATAATAATAATAATAATATTGTTATTAATTTATTTTTTCCACAAGATGTCAGGCTATGTAAAAGATTAATAAGCAGTTAGAATCATTTTAGCTTTGTAAAGTGCAGTAGCATGTAGCTTATATCTCATACATATGTATTTTCCTGATGATGATGATGTCAAAAGTTATTTTCCTAATATTAAGAAAGTAATCATTTCAACCTGTGTGTCGTGTCTCCATAAATTCTTAACTATGAATAACCCAACTTTAGTTGAAAGAGAATAAATAAAAGTTCCTCACGTCTTGGACAGGAATTGAACCTAAGTCTTTTTGACTAAGGGCTTCATCTATACCAACTTAGCTATGGAGGATCTATAATAATAATATTGGTGTCTAATTTTCTATTCAAGTTGAATCTCTGCTGGACGTAGGAATAATGATATCTTCTTTACTCAAAAGCGTCGACAAAAAATAACATGTAGAAACAACAGAGGACAGATGTCTACCATAGATTATATAAAAACAAAGAGAACAGTAAAACCAGATGAAATATTGGATATAAGAGTTCTAGCATATGCAGATATTGGAAGTGATCATGGAATATTGATGGGAAAATTTAGATTCCAACAAAATATATATAATGTGAAAAAGCAAAATAAAACAACACAAGGATATAAATTTAAAGGTTGAATTATAACAAGAAGACTGCATAAGAGTATTCTAACAAACTAGACTAAAAAACAATTGAAAACAAATGTTATCAGCAATGAAAAAGATATAGATTCTCATGGGAAAAATCCAAAATGAGCATTAAACAAGCAGCATATGAAGCAATCACACAGAAAAAAAAAAAAAAAAAAAAACTGGAAAATACGAAACAAGATAGATTCCCTGGTATATTGAAGAAATGAAAGTACTATCAGAAACTAAGTAAACTGCATTTAATAAATATTTACAAGATAAAACTAAATAGCTAAATATGAAGAATATAGAAGAATAATAAATGAAATAAATAACACAATAAGGCTCATAAAGAAAAATATTGGGAAGGCTATTCTAAACAACTGAAATCTAACTTTTATGAAACACAGAAACAAGTAAGGAAAATGAATATTGGATTGGAAAGATCAAAAATTAAAGAAAAGAAATCTGTGAATACATAAATATACCAATCATAGACAAGAACAGTAGGAAAATTATTTTTGCAAATTATATATAAATGGAAAGAAGAAATAAAAATCTCTGAAATACCATAATCAAAAAACACAATGGAACTGAAATAAATAATAATTAAATGGAATGAGCCATCTCAAAATTGATAAATAGGAAATCATCTGGAACTGATGGAATTTATAATATTACGAAATCACTTGAGGAATTGACAACGTACAAAATAATATAAATTAAATTACACTTTAATAAATATTTCCGATATTTCAGCAACGTCACGTTGCCATCTTCAAAAGGAACTTACAAAAAAGGTATGTGCACTACAACAGAGTAACTGAGAATGAAGTGAGGAAGCTATTTTAATCCTAAAAGTCCTGATGGTGCCATCTAGCAGGCTATGTAGGTGTTCTTGGCCATTGGGCTGAAGGTCTGCTGATTTAAGCCTCCCAACTTTGGGACAGTCTCATGCAACTAAATTTGTTGATGTTTCAAGAGTTTCTTAGTGTTGAGGCTGATTCCATGGATAGTCATTCGTTGAACTTGCTAGTGTATCATTGTAGCTTTCTTCCACCATATTCTGTAGCGTGTATCCAGAGCATGGTCTGCAAGACCCGAGTGGCTGTACTTGTGAAACCGGATGTACTTCTTGTATTCCGAAATTCTGATATTTGCTCTCCTGCCTGTTTGGTCAAAGTAAGACAGTTTACAGCTGCAAGGGACCTGGTATACACCAGGTTGGTCTAGGGGAAGTGGTTGGTCTTTAGTGGAGCAGATAAGGAATGCCAATTTTCTGTATGGCCTGTAACAGGAGGTCAAGTCATGTTTTTTTAAGATTCTGGTAATTTTTTCCAAGGCGACTCGAATGTAGGGAATGGTGATGGATTTAGAGTAATCCTTATTCTGAAGGGGGAGGGGCGTTGTGGTTTATTGGTTTCAATATTTTTTGGATTTTTTGGGGGGACTAGCCATTGGCTGAGAAAGGCTTGAGGATGTGATTTAATTCAGTGTTTAGGGCCTTGTCATTGGAACAGATTAGTTTAGCACTGTTGTATAGTGTTTTCACTACTCCATATTGTTGTGGAGGGGGGGATTGTTGGTGAATGTACCTGCCTGTATCGGTGGGTTTTCTATAAACTGAGAAAACCAAGGTTCCATCAGTCTGCAGGTGTCTATTGTGAAAAGGAAAGGAGGCTGTTGTTTTCCTCTTTTTCCAGAGTGAATTTGATTCTGGGGTGTTGGTTGTTTAAGTGTATTAAGAAGGAGAGGAGTGTATCAGAGTCATGTGACCAAATAGCAAACACGTCATCAACGTGGCGAAGCCATGTGGTTGGTTCTTGTGGGGCAGAGGCTAAGGCTTTTTCTTCAAAGGTCTCCATAAAGAAATTGGCTGAGGGTTGGAAGATTGGTGAACCCATGGCTGTCCCCTCTATTTGTTTGCAGAATTTTTCCTGCCAAACAAAATAGCCTGAGTTCATTGTGAACTGAAATAGGCTGAGATATCGGGAGGAAATTTAGCTTGGATTAGCTCTAAAGTTTCCTTGAGTGGGAACATTTGTGAATAAGGAGGAGACGTCACAGCTGACCATTACATCAATATGTTGGAGTGTAAGGTTTTCTATGCTGGCTTTGAAATGGGCTGAGTTTTTTTTTTTTTATGTGTGATGATGTGTTGCCAGTATAGTGTGCTAGCGCTTTGGGCAAATGTTTAGCGAATTTGTATGTGGGGAAATCAATGCCATCCACTATGGGACGTGATGGCACATTTTCTTTATATATTTTTGGGAGTCTATAAATTGTTGGGGGGGTATTAATGTTATTAATACCCCCCACACACACACACACATTTATAGTAACTTCCCCAGCCCAAGAAGTGACCTTAAGGAGCCTGTGAAGATTTCTGATTTGTGAGTTGGTGGGATTGTATTGAAGACCATTGTCAGGACTATGGGATTGTAGCAAGACCACCAAAAACCAACATATCCAATAAGAAGTATATTATTATTATTATTATTATTATTATTATTATTATTATTATTATTATTATTACCACCCCAAGACCTCATGGAGTCAAAGACACATCTGGGAGATCCTTTTATCACACACAGCTCATCATACTGTGTTTTAAACACATTCAAACTCTTAGCAGACACCACATTCCCAGACAAGGCATTCCAATCATTCACAACTCTGCACGAAAAAAACCTGCTGCTCATTCCCCTACTCACACCCTCTTTATACAGTTTCCGGGGATGACCTCTGTTTCTCCCCTGATCTCCCACTATTCTCTGTAAAACATCTCCGGAAACTGTATAAACAGGGTGTGAGTAGGGGAATGAGAGGCAGGTTTTTTTCGTATAGCAACCCCTTACCAACTTGTAGATCTCTATCATATCTCCCCTCTTCCTCCTCTCCACCAGACTCTGGAAATCACATCTTCTCAATCTTTCCTCATATTCAAAATTGCAGAGGTGAGAAACTATCATAGTCAGTCTCCTTTGGACCTTTACAACATCTCTTCATCCTTCTGAAAACCTGGTGACCAAATCTGGGCACAATAGTCCACGTGTGGCCTAATCAAAGCCTTATACAACAGAACAAGAATCTCCCTACTTCTACACGTCAGTGTCCTCCGCATCATTCCCAGTGGTCTTTGTGTTGTCTTCACAATTTTGGCTGTGTGTCCCCTAAATTTTAGATCCTTATCCCCTAGCACCCCCAGGTCTCTTATTTCCTCTACATCCAACAATATATTCTCACCAAGCATAAATTCTGCATCCCATCTTTGTTTTCCAAATTTTAAAACCTAAAATTTTGCAACATTGAATTCACATCCCCATTTCCGTGGCCAATCACTCAATCTATTCAAGTCTTCCTGTAAGGTCACAACATTTCACTACACTTCACGATTCGTCCCAACTTTGCATCATCTGCAAACAACTGAATATCTCCATCCAAATCTTCACCCATATCTCCAATCCAATGCACCAATCTAATATCCAATCCCCATCTCTCAAGTTTGACTGTCAACCTATCATGTGGTACTCTATCAAAAGACTTTGCAAAATCCAAGTATCTTACTGTGTATCCTTTTCCTCTGTCCAAGGAAGCAGTCACTTTATTGTAATATGTAATTAGATTACTAAAATATGACCTCCCTTTAACAAATACATGCTGTCCATCAAAGATAATACTATTGTTATCAACCCAACTCTTGATCCTAGTTCTCACAAGCTTCTCCAACAACTTAACCACAACGCCTGACACAGAGATAGGCCTATAGTTTGATGCTTGAGTTCAATCAACTCTTTTACGAAGTGGCACAATCTTGCCCTCCTTCCACTCCTTAGGAACTTGACCGATTGCAAGACTCATATTAAAAAAATATGTCAAGGCAGCTGTCAACTCCCTGCCACATTCTTTCAGAATACATGGTGATATATTATCAAGTCCCACAGCCTTATTAACATGTAGTTTACTTAACTCCCCATACACCTCTTGCTCACCTACATCAATCTCTCCTCCCCATCATAAACTGCTCTCAATCTCTCCATGAAGTCACATTCACAAGATTTAAAAATCTTTATGAACTGCTCATTAAGTATCTCCACCACGCATTCTGCATCAGCTGTCTTTATACCATTTTCTTCAATCAATGTCATCCTTCCATAATTATTCTTTCTTTTGCTGGCTGCATATCGAAAGAACTTCCTACGACTCTTTTTGGCTTTATTAGCTAACTGCTGTTCATGCATCTCTTTAGCTACCCTCACCACCAAGTCACCCTCTTTGCTTGATCTTTGTAGACCTCATGGAATTGGTTATTTCCACTTCTCTTATGCTGCCTCCATAATGCCCTTTTTCTCTGTACCACATGCTCAATCTCTTTAATCATCAATATCACATCCACCTTATTTAACCTTCTCACCCTTGGAATACATTTAGACATTGCATATACTAAACAGTTTTTGAAAATCCCCCAAGCTACATTGATCTCTTTTCCAGCTAACTCCTCATTCCATGCTACACCTGCAAGTCCTGAGCTCTTCATAATCATCCCCCTTGTAGTTCCACATATACCATTTTCTCACAGAGGTCCTCGCACTGCTGGCAACCACCCAGGTAATCACCTCATGGTCACTCTCACCAATTGGTGGATGATTTGACACTTCATTTATAATTACATCCTCTGATGAGATGACCAAATCCACGACTCTCAATCCTCATGTGCCCTCTGTTACATACTGTCTGGAGTAGTTATCCCTCAAAAACTCTAGAAACTCATTCTCTTTACTTCCAGTTGCTATCTCATAATTCCAGTCTATATTGCCATAATTAAAATCACCCATAATAATCACCCTTTTCTTATTTACTTAGCTAATTTGATTGTACATTTCATTATCACCACCATCCACATTACCTTATCTATAACAACATCCCACCAAGTATTTGATTCCATTCACCTCTATCTCACACCATACTGCCTCGAAACCACTGGCACTATTTCCCTCTTTCATCTCCACTTTATATGGACATAATCCTTTCTCTATCATCAATAGCACTTCCCATCCCTTTTTACCCCCTCTGTCCTCACGAAACACATCATACCCTTCCATCTCTATTGCTGTCAGGATGTCATCCTCTTCCAACCATGTCTCACTTATTCCAACAATCTTTGGGTGAACAGACGCAATTAGTGCAACCATTTCATCTGCCTTGTTTCTTATACTTTTAGCATTTGTATACAAACACAACAGCTAATTTCTGGATTTACAGCTAGTTCCACTGACACTACCACTCACTCGATGTGATCTCTCCATGCTCGACTGGGGCCGTTTCCCTTTCTGCTTCTTCATTTTAAAACCCTTTTCAATGGCAACTGTTTCCTCTTGGTACCTGGTTATACCATTCCTTTCCTGCCTACACATGCTCACTTCCTCTTGGAGCATCCACCTTTCTCATGCCGTGTCCCCCTGTCCACACCAAGTCCCCCCGTTTCCTTGCTCCTCTTGCACAACCATTCTCTCATTTTTTATACTTATACCACTGACTTCTCCATTCATAACCACCTCTTCAATCTCTTCTGTATTACTCTCCCACTCTTCCACATCACTTCCCACTCAATCTGATTCATTCTCTCTATTCACTTCTCTACCTTCCAGCAGCAGTCTCTCCAAGCGACTCACACCATAACCACTCAAATGCAGTTCATCGCTCCCATACAGCATACTTTGTTCCTCACACTCATTCCACACATTAACAAACTGTACTCCCATCTCCTTACACATTTCAGCCAGCATATCATTCATAATCCTTTCTCTCTGCCTCATTTCACCACAGTCATACTTAGGCAACACGCTAACTACCCTTCCTGTCACACTATTCTCTTTTATCCTTTTATCATTATCACCAAAGCGGATAAGTCGAATGCAACTGTAGTACTTTACTAAATGGACTAAACAGGTAAGCTTAAGGCTCTTCTATTAGATCGGGCTACTTACTTCCCTTATTGAATACAATCCCACCAACTCACAAATCAGTAAACTTCACAGGCTCCTTAAGAAGGTCACTTCTTGGCCTGTAGAAGTTACTATCAGATTAAAACCGTTTACCTCTATACCACCCGCATTTATGGACTCCCAAAAATACATAAAGAAAATGTGCCATTACGTCCCATAAATAATGGGATTGATTTCCCCACATACAAATTAGTTAAAGATTTGGCCAAAGCATTTGCAAACTATACTGGCAACACACCATCACACATAAAACCCTCAGCACACTTAAAAGCCAGCATAGAAAACCTTACACTCCAACATATTGACGTAATAGTCTGCTGTGACGTCTCCTCCTTATTCACAAATGTCCCAGTCAAGAAAACTTTAGAGCTAATTCAAGCTAAATTTCCTCCCGATATCTGAGCCTTATTTCAGTTCACAATGAATACACGCTATTTCGTTTGGCAGGGAAAATTCTATAAACAAATAGAGGGGACAGCCATGGGTTCACCACTCTCCCCACCAGTTGCAGTCGGTGAAAATTTTAAGTGGGGGTGCTGCATATATATATATATATATATATATATATACACACACACACACACACATAAAATAATAATTTCCTAAGCAGTAACGAATTTATTAATAAATAAATTTACATATTAAAAAATTGCTTTATGAAAAATATTTCACCCTCACCATGAACAAACACCAATAATAAACGTTTCGTATCTCACAGAAAAAAACAAACAATACACTGGCCAAACAAGCAGTGTCAGAATCACTTGAAACATGCAATCACGAGCGCAAACGAATATCGGCGAGTCTATCTGCATTTAGCCAAATTCGATAATTCTGACACTGTGTTAGATCGCAGTCTATTTGTTTCGTGTAACAATAATTGAAAATATATAATTTTTTCATATTTTCAATAGTGACACTCGTCATAATTTAGCTTTGTATGTGTGATAAATAAATAATTATGTGTTATTTTAACAAAATAAAATAGCATTACAAAAAAATAGTCCACCTTCATGAACATGCACCAAAAAGAAAAGTTTCCTATCCCACAGAAATAACTCGTGCAAGCATACTATACACTGCCCAAAACAGGCAGCATTGGATTGACTTCTAACGTGTAATCACAAGCACAAACGAATATCGGCGAGATGGCTGCATTTGGTCAAATACAATTTTTCTGACTTTAGATAGCAGTGTATTTGTTTTGTGTAACGATAATTGAAAAAACATTATTCTCTTCATATTTTCAACAGTGACACTCATCATAATTCAGGCTTGTATCTATAATAAATAACTAATTATATGTTATTTTAACAGAATAAAATAAGATTTGCAAAAAATAGTTCACCCTTACCACGAACATGCAACAATAATAAAAATTTTGTATCTCACAGAAATAACGCACGTAAGCATAAGATTCTGACACTACTCGTTTGAGCAGTGTCTGAATGACTTGTAACATGCAATCACAAGCGCAAACAAATAACGGTGAGTCTGGCTGCAATTGGCCGAATATAATAATTCCGACACTGCTTTAGATCGCAGTGAATTTGTTTTGTAATCTAAAGCATTAATCGAATAATTCGAATTATTATCTGCTCAATCACTGTCGAAACATAAGCTGTAACCTTTAACGTGCTGTATTGCATTCATATAATGTTGTAAGCATTGTTATTATTTATAAATACAAACAAAATTTAAATTTTTAATTTTGTCCTCAGGGGTGATGCAGTGTCAATAGTGCTTATGTATGGGTCACCACTGCTCCCCACCCTTGGCCAAATTCTTTATGGAGACCTTTGAAGAAAATGCGCTAGCCTCTGCCCCACAAAAACCAACCACATGGCTTCGCTGTGTTGATGATGTGTTTGCTATTTGGACACATGGCTCTGATACGCTACTCTCCTTCTTAACACACTTAAACAACCAACACCCCAGAATCAAGTTCACTCTGGAAAAAGAGGAAAACAACAGCATTCTTTCCTAGACACACTAGTCACCCGCCAGTCTGATGGAACCTTGGTTTTCTCAGTTTATAGAAAACCCACCCATACAGGTAAGTACATTCACCAACAATCCCCCCCCCCCTCACAACAATATGGAGTGGTGAAAACACTATACAACAGGGCTAAACTAATCTGTTCAAACGACAAGGCCCTAAACACTGAACTAAATTACATCCTCAACACTTTCTCAGCCAATGGCTGCCCCCCACTCCTTCATAAAATCCAAAAAATACTGAAACCAACAAACCACAACCCTCGTCCCCCCCTTCACAATAAGAATTACTCTAAATCCATCACCATTCCCTACATCCGAGGCACCTCGGAAAAAATTAGCAGAATCTTAAAAATACATGACTTGACCTTGTGTTACAGACCATGCAGAAAATTGGCATCCCTTATCCACTCCACTAAAGACCAACCACTTCCCCTAGACCATAGGTTCTCAAACTTTTTATGGCCACCGCCCACTATGCAAGACATAAATTTTGTAACACCCCCATTATAATTTTGTAATGCTCTCCATTTTACTAATGTAAATATTTGCAATTTTTACAATAGCAAAAAATGAATAAATTTTTTACGTATATAAAAAATAGAAGTTAAAATGTCCTGTATGACACGTTCAATTTTCTATTTTGCACACAAGCGCATTTTGTTCGTCCGACCTCGACATTGTCCGAATAATTATAATAATTAATAAATAAAATAATTACAGAAGATATTATTATTATTATTATTATTAAACAAGACCTCATGGAATCAAAGACTCATCTAGGAGGTCCTTTTATCTCACACACACATCTCATCATACCGGGTCAAACATATTCAAACTTCTTGCAGACACCACACTCTCAGGCAAGGCATTCCAATCATTCACAACTCTGCACGAAAAAAACCTGCCTCTCACACCCTTTTTATACAGTTTCCAGGGATGACCTCTGGTTCTCCCCTGATCTCCCACTATTCTCTGTAGAACTTCTCCACCATTGATCCTATAACAACCCCTTACCAACTTGTAGGTCTCTATCATATCTCCCCTCTTCCTTCTCTCCACTAGACTCTGCAAATTACATCTTTTCAATCTTTCCTCATAATCGACATTCCAGAGGTCAGAAACTACCTTAGTCAGTCGCCTTTGGACCATTTCCAACATCTCTTCATCCTTCTGAAAACCAGGTGACCAAATCTGGGCACAATAGTCCATGATATAAACAACAAACCTACAAAACATAACCACATATAATAAGTTTCGAATAATATTTGCTTTGTTTTTTCCCTCTAGTTAGCGATATAAGTTAGTGCTAACTAAAATTTACGATTTTATTTTTTTCTTGCCATTATTATTGAAATGAAATGAAATATATAATGGCAAGAAATGAAATATAACGAATATATTTGCTACTGTAAACATAAAGTATTATACACACATATATCCATGCTCTATTTTCTCATTCACATAGAAAATTGACATCTATTTCTAACTGACATGGTAAATTTTCAAATGATTAAATAATTGAAATAGAAAATTGATAAAAAATTGATCATGTAAGAGTGGCATAAGATGAATTAAAATGCAATATTTAAATTTTAAATGATTATCTAATCGCAAAATCACGAAAATAATTAATTTTTAAATATATATTATTAATTTTTTCTATAAAGAGCCACAGACCCCTAGACCGCCTGAATGCCGCCAAATGCTTCTGATTCCACTATAGCCCCCCCCCACAGAAGGCTTCAGCACCCACTGGGGGGGAGGTACTGCCCACTTTGGGAACCTGTGCCCTAGACCTACTTGGTGTATACCAGGTCCCTTGCAGCTGCAAACGGTCTTACTTTGACCAAACAGGTAGGACAGCAAATATCAGAATTTCAGAACACAACGACTACATCCGGTTTCACAAGTACAGCCACTCAGGTCTTGCAGACCATGCGCTGGATACACAGAAAATAGTGGAAGAAAGCTACTATAATACAATATAATACAATATCATACCAAGTTCAAATACGAAAGACTATTCATGGAATCAGCCTCAGCCCTAAGAGACTCTCCAAACCTCAACAAATTTGGTTGCATGAGACTGCCCCAAATTTGTGAGGCTTACATCAGCAGACCTTCAGCCCAAGAACACCTACATAGCCCACTAAAGGGCACCATCAGGTCTTTTAGGAGAACAATAGCTTCCTCATTTCATTCTCAGTTACCGTGTTGTAGTAGTGCCTACGTGCAAGTGCCTTTTTTGTAAGTTCCTTTTGAAAATGGCAACGTGATGTTTCCGAAATATCGGAAATATTTATTAAAGTGTAATTTAATTTATATTCTTTTGTATGTTGTCAATTCCTTAAGTGATTTAGTAACGCATAACCAACATATAAGCTTTTCTATGGGAATTTATAATAAAATGCTAAAATAAGGGGTTAAAGAAATGACTGGAAATATGAGAAATTTAATTAAACATATCTTTGATAAAAGACAGATTCCAAATGAATAGAGAATGAATATTACAATACCAATATTTAAAAAGAGAACAAAATCTGAACCCAAAACTATCGAGGAATAAACTTACTGTGCACCACTCTAAAAACATGTACAAGAATTATCAAAGAAGATTAGAATCAAGGCTGAATTATAATGATGAACAACAAGGATTCTGTAAGGGAAGATCATGTACTGATGCTATATTTGTTATAAAGCAAATAATAGAAAAGTAACAGAATTTAACAAACCAATAATTATCTATTTCATTGACTTAGAGAAAGCTTTTGACAGAATCAAATTACATGATGTCCTGAAGGTATTATTATCCTGCCTGCATTTAGAGATACCACTGGAAATGATTGAAATGGTCATAGATATATATGCAGGAAATGTATAAGATATCAAAACACAAATGCACTAAAAATCCCTATAAGGATAGGCATCACACAAGGTGATTCTTTTAGCCCATGTTTATTTAACATCATTATAGATGAATTAAAAACAGCATTTAAGAAACAGAAATTAAATGGATAAAAAGTAAAAAAAAAGGAAATCTAAATTTCATTGGATATGCACATGATGTAACAAAACTTGGAGAAGATGATGCTCCAAAAGCAATTATTCAAACTCCAACAGATATTTAGCAGTTTTAACATGCAAATATCAACAGAGAAATCAAAAACAATGGTAATTGAAAAAGAATCACTCAGAAGTAAATTAGAACTAAATGGAAAAATACTGGAAAAAGAAATGAAATTTAAATACTCAGTAATAACTGTGAACAATGAAAATATAGCACATAATGAAATAAAAGAAAAATCTCTGAAGACTAAAAAATTTCACGAAGTCAAAATTGTACTATATGGAAAAATAAAGATCTAACAAAAGAAGCAGAAGTAAGAATATACAAATCAGTAGTCCAACCAATATTGATGTATGCATGTGAAACAAGAATAGAAACATCAAAAATACAACAGTAAATTAATGTGAAATGAAAATATTAACAAAAATAGTTAACAAAACAAAGTCTTGTAGATTAAAAAACGAAAAGATTTATGAAGAATGTCAACTACAACCCACAAACATATGAATAAAACAGAGATTAGAATGGAATCAATATGTTAACAGGATGGACCTAAAAAGAATAGTTAAACTACACAGACACTGGAAACCGAATATAGAATGACCAGTTGCCATTCCATAAAAGTGATGGACAGACTGCCTGCGTTGAAGTATTGGACATGCAACAACATGCTTAAAGCAAGGAGAAGAGAGAGATATGTATATATATCATTATTATCCATGAAGGGATCTTTATGGCATTCTAGAAGGATTTCAGTATTATTTTTGTTGCCTATGATAAAAATGAATCAAGAAGAAGGGCTACGATGGCAAACAATTTGATGTGTAGGCTGTGTAGAAGGAATGGATGCGAGTTTTTGAATGTGTTGAGCGAGTTTGAGGGAAGATTGGTATCAGGATGCATTTGGTATGAATTTGGTATCAGGAGTCTAGTAAAACTAATAACTGGTATTAGACCTAACACAGATAATCAGGGAAAGTAAATTATAAAGGGAAGAATGGTGCGAATATGAGTGTAAGAGCGATAATGTTATATTACTGTGCTAATGATGAAAATGGACTTTGTCATGAATATGTTGACGAGAAGAGAATAATTTCAGCTTTGTGTTCATCCGTTTTGGACCAATCAAACATATCCAAAGATGTCTTCATGCATAAGGCATTAGAGAAGAACAGAGATCTGCAAGTTGTCCAACTGTGTCAGGCAGAGAGCAGACAACACTATACAAAAGAAAAAACAGGTAGATGATTATGTCTGTACGTGAATGCTAGGAGATCAGAAACAAAGGGGTAGAATTTATTGCCTTAGTCAATATGTTGCGACCTTAGATTGTAGGTATTAGTGAGATCTGGCTATCAGAATCTACTAACTGATATCGAGTGTCAAGTGTACAGTATTTTTAGGAAAAATAGAGAGGAGGTGAGGGAGCATGCTGCTAATGATATGGAATGATTTGAATCCAGTTAGAGTTGATACCTATGATTGTAGTACTACTACTATTACTAACAATATTTAATGTGGCAGTGAGTTTCAAGCTATCTGGTGTGAGCTGGTATCTAACAAGATCAATTACATAGTGAGGTGTTGTTACAGACCTGCTGGATCAGTTGCTAGTGATGAAGAAATGCATCACCAAATAGAAAAGATGAGCACAAAAAGAGTAATCATAATGTGAGACTTTAATTATCCAAATATTATTATTATTATTATTCAGGCCTCCATGGAGTCAAAAGACTCATCGCGGGAGGTCCTTTCTAAGAAACATAAGCCTATCAAGACTCATCAAGAGAGGTCCCTCCTAGGAAACGCAAAGTTTATCATACCACTCCTTAATCACATTGACTGTTCTCGATCTCACCACTCCATCCGGCAATGCATTCCATGGTTCAACCACCCACCATGCGCAAAGAAACCACTCCTCACCCTCTTTCTCATAGTTTCCTTCCATAATTTTCAGTGATGGCCCCTTGTCATTACTCCTTCCCGCTGTTCAACCAAGCGAAGCAACTCCCGAGTATCAGCCCTGTAACCACCTCTCAACAGTTTAAAAGTCTCTATCATATTGCCTCACCTTCTTCTATTCACCAAACTCTGCAGTCCACACTCTCTCAGCCCTCATAACTAACATTGTACAGTCCTGAGACCATCTTTGATATCCGACTTTGTACCCTTTCCACAGTTAATTTATCCCCTTCAAATCCTGAGGACAAAATCTGAGAACAATATTCTAATTGTGATCTGACCAGAGTCTTATACGACGGAATGATAATCCTTTTATCTCTGCAGGTCAGTGTCCTTCTCATTATTGCAGCAATCCTCTGTGTTACATTCACTACCTTTGCAATATATTCCCTAAATTTCAGTTTTCTATCAACAATCAACCCCAGATCTCTTGTCTTCCCTACTTCCCCCAATTTAACTCCTCCCATAGAGTATGCAGTGTTCGATGTGTCCCAAACCTCAAGACCTTACATTTTACTGCATTAAACTGAAATACCCCATTCATTTGCCCATCTGTCTGTTCTCGATCTCACCACTCCATCAGGCAATGCATTCCATGGTTCAACCACCCACCATGCGCAAAGAAACCACTCCTCACCCCCTTTCTCATAGTTTCCTTCCATTCATTTGCCCATCTGTCAAGCTTGTTCAAATCCTCTTGCAAGGCTACCACATCTGCACTATAACTAATAACACTTCCCAGCTTCGCATAATCCGCAAACAACTGAATATCCCCTTGCAATCCACTGGCTATGTCATTGATATAAAGGTTAAACAATATAGGTCCTAGTACTGAGCACTGTGGAACACCACTTGTAACCTTCTGCCTCTTTGATACTGCTCCATCATACACAACTCTCTGAAACATATCGGACAGCCAATCCTGAATCCAGTTGACCAATCTGACATCTAGACCCATGTTCTGCAACACGAATATGAACTTATCATGTGGCGCCCTGTCAAATGCCTTTGCTAAGTCTAGGAAAATGGCAGTATATGCCCTTCCCTTATCTAACGGTAGGGTCGCCGTAGCACGTGGTGGTGAATTTGAGCTGTGCAGAAGAAAGTGATTTTTAAGCGGTGAATAGTCCGTTTTTTTCTCGTTTTTCTACGTTTTTGAAGGCTAAATTGTTTCTCTGAATACGAGTGTACTTCAGTGGGTGTTTTTTGGACGTTAGTTGCTGTCACGATATAATATATTTTGGTTACCGTCGGAATCAAATGCGTAACGGTGGAAGACAAAACGAAGCTAAGTTACTGTATTTAGTTATATTTCATTTTATTTAATTATATTTAGTACTTAAATGTTTTCTGCTTGTAATTGTTTGTACTTTTTTTTCTCTTATTTATTAATTGAATAATTACTAAAGATTACGCTACTCGGCAGTAAGGAATGATGGCGGATTCAGCAGCAGTCGCAAGTCCACCATTTAAGAACTGAATTATAAGCAACATCATAAGGGACTTTGTGGCATGCAGTACTTGCAGCTTGTATGCGTCTCGGGAATTAGATATGTGGCTTGTTAAAGAGAGGGGAGAGCGCATGTGCGCAAAATGCAGGCAGTTGAGGGAAATAAGTACATTAGATATATCGATATCCAACTTTGTTACTCCAGGAACTGGGAATGAATGTAGGAAGACAAGTAGTGTGATAGGAGAGAATGAAAAAAATATATGAATGAGAAAATAATAGTTGATCCTGTGGAAGGTGTGAGTGACTGTGAAAGTTTAGGAGATGGTTTTGTTTGGGAAAGTGAATTTAGATTAAGAGTGCTGACCTGCAGAGGGAGATAGATGAGTTGAAAGAGGAGGTGGAATGTCTTTTGAATGAGAGCAGAAGTATGAAAGATAAGATTAGGAGAATGGAAGAGATAAATGCAAGGCGAATCAGAGTAGGAGAGAGAGAGAATTTAGGGAGTTAAGTGAGAGGTATGGGGGTGCTAGAAGAGGAGAGAATGGAAACAGTAGAAGAGAGGGAATGTGAGAGAGGTATGGGATTGCTAGCAGACGAGAGGATAGAAACAGTAGGAGAGATGGAATGAGAGAGAGAGATATGGAGGTGCTAGAAGAGGAGAGAGGGAATGAGAGAGATGTATGGGAGTGCTAGAAGAGGAGAGAATGGAAACAGTAGGAGAGAGGGAATGAGAGAGGTATGGGAATGCTAGAAGATGAGAGGATGGAAACAGTAGTACGAGAGACAGCATGAGAGAAGGATATGGAAGTGCTAGAAGAGGAGAAAATGGAAATGGTAGGAGAGATGGAATGAGAGAGAGAGAGGTATGGAATGCTAGAAGACGAGAGGATGGAAACAGTAGGAGAGAGGGAATGAGAGAGGTATGGGAATGCTAGCAGATGAGAGGATGGAAACAGTAGTACGAGAGACAGCATGAGAGAAGGATATGGAAGTGCTACAAGTGGAGAAAATGGAAACAGTAGGAGAGAGGGAATGAGAGAGAAATGTATGGGAATGAAAGAAGAGGAGAGAATGGAAACAACAGGAGTGAGGGAATGGTAAGAGGTATAATGTATGGAGACTCAATGATCCATGGTGTTCAAGATAGGATGCGTGAGGAGTGTTTGCCAGGATGAACAATAGAAAGGGTGGCTATGGCAATTAAGATAGGTGAAAGGGTGGATGAGATGATTGTGATGATAGGAACGAATGACTTGAGTGGTAATGTAAGTCGGGCTGCGAGAGATATGAGATTTTTGCTTGAGACTGTACGGAAGAAGACAGAGAGAGGAAAAATAGTGTGTGTGTTGCCTAGGTATGATAATGATGAGCTGAGCAGAAGAGCAGTGATATTGAATGGCATAAAAAGCGAGAATGTGTGACAAGAGAGGACTGGTATATGTGGATGCTTGGAGTGCGTTTGAGGAAAGAGAGGAATTGTATGCGAGAGACCGTTTACATTTGAATGAGGAAGGACGTAGACATCTGGAGAGATTGCTGTTCTGAAAGAGTCAGTGTGTCCCAGGGAGGATGAAGCGGGGGTGGACACTTGTTTGAATGGATACTTGGGAGAAGGGAGATGATGTCAGCTAATACTGAGCCCAGTGGAGTCTAGAAGAGATAATGCTGGGTATAGAAACAATGGCATTTATATGCTTTATACTAATGACAGGAGTATCCGGAATAAGGGAGAAGAATTGGTAGCGCAGATAGCATCAGCCTAGCTAAAAATTATTGAGATCACTGAGACGTGTTTGACAGAAGGGGATATAATAACAGGAATAGAAGTCGCTGGGTATAGCATTTTTCGTCAGGATAGGAGGAGAAAGTGTGGTGGTGAGGTACTGCTTATGATAAGTGATGACCTATGTCCTCTAAGAGTGGAGGCTTTGGACGGAAGTGAGACAAATGATTTTGAGAGCGTATGGTGTGAGGTAGAGGTAGGCAAGACAGGATATTTAGTGGGGTGTTGTGACAGACCCTGAAGCACAGAGGATGGGAACCAGGAGATGTTTAGACAGCTAAGTTTGGCAAGTGCAAGAAGAATGATTGTTATGGGAGAATTTTAACTTCAGTAGTATAAATTGGAGAGAGGAAGGTGCATGTAGCAATAGGGAAATAGAATTTCTAGAATTCTTGAGGGACAAATGTCTTAGGCAACATGTAACAGAGGGAACAAGAGGTTCAAAAGTTTTGGATTTGGTTATAGCATCAGAAGAGTTGATAATAACTGAGTTGACATCTCTCCTACCAGTTGGAGAGAGTGACCATATGGTTTTGACTTGGAAAATGAATAGACATGCAGGAATATCAAAGAGACGGGAACTTATATGAAATTATAAGGCAGGTGATTATAATAATCTTAGACGTCAACTTCGGGAAGTTTCATGGAGGGAGGAATCGGAAGGCCGGGATATCATTAGTGTGTGGGAAATTGTGAAAGAATATTTGTTATCAGCAATGGTAAGTTGTATACCACGAGTGAAGAAGAGGACGCAATTTGGAGTAAAGTGCATGACAAACAATATTAAACAGGAATTGCATGCGAAAAAGAGGCTATGGAAGAGATATAAGGAGACAGGTGAAGAAAAGATGCATGAGGAATATAAGACACAGGCCAGAAGAGTGACTAGTGTGGTAAGGAAAGCGAAACTGGAATATGAGAGGAGATTGGCCTTAAGATCCAAAGAAAATCCTAGGGAATTTTTTAGCTATCTGGCCAGTAGGAGGAGAAATGACTGTGGAAGAATGATATTGTGGGATAAAAATGGGAATAGAGTGACTGATGCAGAGGACATAGTGGAATTGTTCAATGAACATTTTATTGGAGTATTTCATCCTAGAGGAGTCAGTTTTAATGCTAGAGGGATAGGGCTGGTTCGAGGTTTGGAGGTACAGGAGGAGAGTGTGTTTCAGATACTGAGTACTCTGGATGTCAATAAAGTTGTGGGACTGGATGGTATTTCACCACGAGTTTTGAGAGAATGTGCTAGGGAATTGACAGTGCCTTTAACGTGGCTCTTCAATGAAAGTCTGGCTTTGGCAAAGGTGCCCAGTGAATGGAAGGAAGGTAAGATAGTTCCATTGCATAAGGGTGGTAACAAACTGGAAGTGTCTAATTTTAGGCCAGTCTGTGTGTCATCAGTAGTTGTTAAGATCTTGAAGAAAGTAGTGAGGGACCGTATACAGCATTGGGCAGATGAGGGTAATGTTATCAGTGAGAATCAACATGGATTTGTGAAAGGACACTCTTGTTTTAGCAATATGCTAGCCTTTTATAATAAAGTTACATGAACATTAAATGAGGGAAAGGCATATACTGAAATTTTCGTAGACTTAGCAAAGGCATTTGACAGGGTGCCACATGATAAGCTGATATTTAAGTTTCAGCACATGGGTCTGAATGTCAAATTGGTCAACTGGATTCAGGATTGGCTGTTTGATAGGTATCAGAGGGTTGTGTTTCCAGGCGTCACAGGGTTACAAGTGGGGTCCCACAGGGCTCAGTACCAGGACCTATATTGTTTAACCTTTATATCAATGACATAACCAGTGGATTGCAGGGGGATATTCAGTTGTTTGCAGATGATGCAAAGCTGGGAACGATTATTAGTAATAATGCAGTGTGGTAGCCCTGCAAGAGGATTTAAATAAGCTAGATAGATGGGCAAATGAATGGGGATTTCAGTTTAATGCAGCAAAATGTTAGGTCTTGAGGTTTGGGAAACATCGATGGGATGCTGCTTACTCTGTGGGAGGAGTTATGCTCGAGGAAGTAGAGGAGACAAGAGATCTGGGGTTGATGATTGGTAGAAACCTGAAGTTTAGGGAATATATTACAAAGGTGGTGAAGGTAACACACAGGATTGCTGCAATTATGAGAAGGATACTGACCTGCAGAGATAAGAGGGTTATCATTCCGTTGTATAAGTCTCTGATCAGACCACACTTGGACTATTTTTCTCAGATTTGGTCCCCAGGTTATGAAGGGGATAAATTAACTGGGAAAGGATACAAAGATGGATGACAAAGATGGGTTCAGGACTGTACAAGGATAGTTATAAGGATCGGCTGAGTGAATGTGGACTGCAGAGTTTGGTGGATAGAAGAAGGAGAGGTGATATGATTGTAACTTTTAAACTGTTGATTGGTGGTTACAGGGTTGACACTGGGGAGTTCTTTTGCTTGGTTGAACAGCGGGAAGGAGTGATGAGAAGAGGCCATCCCTGGAAGTTACGAAAGGAAACTGTGAGCAAGAGTGTAAGGAGTGGTTTCTTTGCATGGAGGGTGATTGAACCATGGGATGCATTGCCTGATGGAGTGGTGAGAGCGAGAACGGTCAATGAGTTTAAAGAGTGGTATGATAGATATTATGTTTCTCAGAGGGGTCTTCCCCTTGATGAGTCTTGACAGACTTTATGTCTTAGGAAGGACCTCCCACGATGAGTCTTTTGACTCCATGGAGGCCTGAATAATAATAATAATAATAATAATAATAATAATAATAATAATAATAATAATAATAATAATAAAAGGCTAGCATATTGCTAAAGCAAGAGCACCCCTTCACAAATCCATGTTGGCCCTCACAGATAACATTACCCTCATCTGCCCAATGCTGTATACAGTCCCTCACTACTTCTCCAAGATCTTAATAACTACTGATGACACACAAAGTGGCCTATAATTAGACACTACTTGTCTGCTACCACCCTTATGCAATGGCACTATCTTATCTTTCTTCCATTCCATGGGCACCTTTCCTGCAGTCATACTTTCATTGAAAAGACAGGTCAAAGGCACTGTCAGTTCCTTAGCACATTCTCTCAAAACTCGTGGTGAAATACCATTCAATCTCACAGCTTTACTAACATACAGAGTACTCATTATGTGGAACACACTCTTCTCCTGCACGTCTAATCCTCGAACCTGCCCTATCCCTCTAGTATTAAAATTGATTCCTCCAGGATGAAATACTCCAATAAAGTGTTCTTTGAACAATTCCACTATGTTCTCTGCATCAGTCTCTCTGTTCCCATTTTTATCCTACACTGTCATTCTTCCACAGTCATTTCTCCTCCTACTGGCCACATAGCTAAAAAACTTGCATAGGATTTTCCTTGGAAGTAATGTCCAATATTTTCTCATAGTCCAGTTTTGCCTTCCTTACCATACTAGTCACGCTCCTGGCCTGTCTCTTAAATTCTTCATGCATCTTCTCTTCATCTGTGTCCTTTTATCTCTTCCATAGCCTCTTTTTCGCATGAGTATGTTTAATGAAGGAAAAGAGAAAGTTCGACAACAAAGCCAAATAGAGTGCATATCTAATTATAAGAATAGGTTAGCTGGTAATTTATTATATCTATACACAGAAACATCTGAAACAAAGGAGTTGATTTTGCTTTTTTATCGAATATGATGCGACCTAAGGTTGTTGGTATTCTAGCTGAAATCTAGCTATCAGAACCAGATATGGTAACTGGAATGGTGTAATGGATATACTATTTTTAGATTTAGTTTAATCCATTGTGTTTTGCATTATGGGAGATACTGATATAGGAGTGACGTTAACTTGTTCCACCTTTGCAACGAGTTGCCTGGTGTTGTACTTCCTTACCCCAGTCCTGAAGACACTTTCAGGTGCATACTTTGTTTGCTCACACTTGGATAAAGGATTAAACTAAATTTATTATAGTCTAATCAAGTGAAAAATAAACGTTCAACTTCTTTCTCTAAATCCAGAGTAATTTTACACGTTCACTGCCAACTACGAGTATACTCGTAGTTGGTAAACTAGCCACACATGCCAGCTACGAGTATACTCGTATGACGCTTACCGCCGGCAACGAGATTACTGTACTGACCTTAAAGAAGTGAAAATGCTTGGCTTGTGGGGATAGCATCAAAACTGTGTATTCTCATAGATAGTATATGCTCTGCACAAGCCAACTATGAGTATACTCGTAGTCGGTAAACTAGCCACACAAGCCAGCTACGAGTATACTCGTATGACGCTTACCGCCGGCAATGAGATTACCGTACTGACCTTGAAGAATTGAATTTGCTCAGCGCACAGGAACAGACTATGCCGAAGTAGCGTGGCAGCGAACGTGTTAATAAAAAAAGGTGGCACACTGTTTGACAACTCCTATAGATAGAGATGACCTTGCTCATCTGCTTCTGCCTGGTATCTCCAGTTGGTCTGGCTCCCACTGAAGAGACCTCAATAAAGGTCGAAACCGGTCTGGGTAGTGGCCCTTCCCTTAATGCATAACATTATACATATCTGCAAGGAGATGCGTTTTGCATTATTGGAGATAGTGAGATAGGAGTGATGTTAGCTTGCTCCACCTTTGCAACGAGTTGGCTGGTGTTGTACTACCTTACCCTAGTCCTGAAGTTATTTTCAGCCGCAAACTTTGTTTGCTCACACTTGGATAAAGGATTAAACTAAATTTATTATAGTCTAACCAAGTGAGAAATAAACTTTCAACTATTTTTTAGGAATGAGTACTACTAATGATATCAAATGACTTAAATCCAGTTAAAGTTGAAACGCAAGAAAACAATGATGATAACAATGCTACATGTAGCGGATAGTTTGAGTCTATCTGGTGTGAAGTGGAGGTTAACAAAATGAAGTATATGGCAGGGTGTTGCTACAGACCTCGCAGCTCAGTTGCAAGGGATGAAGAAATGCATTGCCAATTTAGCCGTATGGGTACTAAACGAGTGATCGTTTCACTAATTCGCAAAGTTAGTTAAATTTTGTAGGCAAAGTTGCAATGAAGATTATACATTTAATGGAGAAATTCTGAAATACATCTAGGAATGATGGTGGAGAGATACATGAAATTTACAGGTCACATTGATAAAATTGTAAATACAACACAATGAATTATGGCGAAGATAAGTAGGACCAGGGACGGCTCATCTATAAGGATTGGGCCCCACCTATATTTGTATAAGTAGCCCAATAATTGTAGTTTTAAAAAATATGTTTCTAGTAATTATTATTTTTTGATCTATTTCCAACACGTTTTATTGATTACTAAAAAAAAAAAATACTGTAGTATTTTTTGGCAATATTGGATAATGAGACAGTACGGTCTCTTGGGCCAGCCACGGGTGGCCATATTTTATACGTGTAGAACACAGGGTATGTATGAGCAAGTATACTAGCGATCGTATTTGTTTACCGTGCACAATGCTTATCATGGAGCCAGTTTAGTCTGCCCAGTTACTGTGTTGCACCTATGTACATAGCGCGCGATTCTTTGATTGTGAACCACGTGCACTAGCGATCATGTTTGTTTTCTGGACATAATGCTTATTTTGGGACCCGTTTAGTCTGACCCAATCACTGCATTTGTACGTTAATAGTGCATAAGACAATTCTTTCATTATGTTATTATTTATTCTTGTTGTTGATCTGTTTTATTGTTTAATGAAAGAAATTACTGTAGAGTTTTGTGGCAATATTGTATAATGCGACTTAGTACGGTCTCTGGGGCCAGCCATGGCTGGCCCTATTTTATACATGTAGAACACAGGGCATGTATAAGTTATGTGCAGTAGTGATCATGTTTGTTTACCAGATGCAACGCTTATCTTGGGGCCCGTTTAGTCTGGCCCAATCACTGTGTTTGTACATAAATAGCGCACGATTCTTTCATTGTCTTATTATTTATTCTCGCTGTTGTTCTGTAATATTGTTTTTTGTTTTAATTTATTTTAAGTTTAAATTTTTATTACATCCATAAATATATTTTAACTATGAACAAAATCGATAGTTTATTGAAAAAACGTTTCTCAATTTTTCCAATTTTAAAAACATTAATAGCTCAATGCATCAGTAGAGTCTGACTAAACATTATTATAATAGAAATAATAACTATAAATCAATAATAGAACCACTATATAAATATAAAAAAAAATTACCGTAAGTTGTTTTTGACCCTTGACCCAACCTGTTTCTATTGTCACCAACCGCCACTGAGAGGACCATTGTATACAGAAACAAAGATGATATGGTTCCCTTGTATGTAGATTTGGTCGTCTGGCTTTAAAGGGGATGAATATACATGAGAGAGTCCAGAGAAGGTTCACGAAGTCATTTTGGTCTATGGAATATGAGATCAAATTGAATGCACACAATTTGCAGAGCCCTGTATACAGAAGGAGAAAGTACATGATTGCGACATATAAGTAGGTGAAGGGTCATATAAAAACAGGACAAGAGTGGAACAAGAGGCCATTTGTAGAAGCTGTATAGGGAGTGACCAACAGAGTGAGTAGTAGGTCCTTTGCATGGGTGGGGAATGGAATGTTGCCTGATGGTGTGCTAAGTGAAGAAACTGTTTACAGCTTAAAACATGATTTGATTATCTGTTTTCACGAGAGCAAGGGCCTCCTGTGGTAAGACTTTTCACTATATGAATGCTTACTGTTAAAACAATATTTTTATTTTTGTTTTTATTTATCTATTTACTTTATTTTATTTTATTTTTTATTTTTGCAGCTTAATGTTGCTTTTTTTATCTACACAGAGAAATGGCACTTCTGATAATGTCAATCACACCATGTGGTTTTGTTGATTTCTCCATTACTGGAGAGCAGTAGCTCTTCATATACTCACAGCACTTTGTGTCTAAAAGAGGATAAGCATGGAAAAGAGGTCTGCTGTGGATTAAGAGTGGTGCAATGCATACTGTTGATCACTGATTAACTAGTAATCTCTTTGCAGGAGGTTGACTATGAATGGCCTACTCCATGACTTTTGATTGAAATGAAGTGAAAGCAATGAGACAATAACTAGACAGTTCATTTTTATCCCTATTGTGATGAGTCATATACTGTGTTTTTTCTGGAATTTGCTGGAGTGGGAAGGAGGAAGGGGATATTTGATTGGTTGCTACATTTAAAGCTAATATATAAGTCTGAACAATCAGTACCATCAGCAAATTCCTGATATTTTTATTAAGAGAGACCTCCAGGGAGTCAGAGACTCATTGAAGGAGGCCATATATTCAGAACCGGTGCTAGAGTCTTTGCCGCCCGCATGCAATTTCTATCCAAGCACCCTTGTAACTATAACGATCCGGGCGTGTGTGGTTCTTTTACGATAATAAAAATTTAAATTATTTGAAATTTCTTAAATAAATGTTGATAGAACAGCCACACGTTGGTTTGCTAAATGTAACGAACCTGGGGTGTTGACTAGGCAGGATAATCGTTAAAAACCCGAATATTCAAAAAATTCTCAAAAGTTAAAGCAGATTTTGATAAAGCCACTTCGCTTTAATCGTTGAATATAATGATACAGGGATTATAGCCTTCTCACCGACCCGAATTGCCAACAAAATTAAAATGAATTTTAATTAAAGTTAAAATTTATTTGAACTAAAGTTTAAAAAATTCTTGCATTTTACAAGTTACTAAATTCTTAGTAACTTGTAAATATTTTTTAATAATTTTATAAGTGGAACTATCTTTTAGGAAAATAAAAGAAACTCAAGATAGATGGGAAAATAAGAAAAGAATTCAGAAATAATTAGAACATTTAATATAAGTATTCAAATAATAACATCTTTACAAAATAACAGAAAATAAATTAAATTATATAAATATACTTGAAATTTTTTTTTTCAAATTGTAGGGTTTTTGATTTCGTATTCACAAAATTAGAAATAATGGTCTTAACGTCTAATTCCACACATATATCATTTTCAATAGCTATTAACGCCAAACTAACAAGCCTTTTTTGTGACATACTTGTTCTTAAATAGGTTTATTATTATTATTATTATTATTATGTAACACCTCCAGGGAATCCAAAGACTCATCAAAGGAGAGTGTGCCAACAGCATCGAACTACTAAACGCACTCAAACCTGCTTAACTTTTTGCTGAGCCATTAGTAGCAGACACTCTATCAATCGACCAACCTTTGCTAATCAATTTAAATTTGGATAAGGACCGTTCACCGCTCGCTACACTAACAGGTAAGGTTAATAGTATTCTTAAAGCAATTGAAAAGTTAGGGAAAGATAAATTAGACACAATAAAATTAAGAATATCGAAAGGGTTTTGAATGTTTAAATTATCCTTCCGAAAAATATCCGGAAAGCACATAACTCGTCATTATTGTCGCCGTCCTTCAAGAGAATCTCTAAATCGTCACAATTTTTTCGTAAATCTTCGTTATTAAATTGTAATAATCTATACAAGAAATTGAAATTATCATAATATGTTTTTAATTGTTCAGAACATTCTATTAACGAACACATTGCAATGTCTAGAAGTGTATAAAACAAATTCACTCTAAATTTATCTTCTGGCAATTGTGGCGTTTCGTCATGATGCTCATAGTCAAATTGTCGTGTCTTCTTTCCTCGTTGAACATCCGTACCAGTTTTAAAGGTACAGATGTTCAACGAGGGACAAATCTTACAAGTTTTGCTGCTTTTAGAACTTCTTTAAAATTTGTATCTGATCGATACTCTTGTAAGATATCGATCAAATACAAAGTTTTCGATAGATTCTGAAGTAAGTGTAATGTTCACTTACAGGTATATAATTTTACTCACAGGTTTATTCTGTTAAGTAAATCATGCCAAGTTGTAAGAGAGCAAATAAATTTGTAGTCCTTTATTTTAGCACATAATGTTTGTGCTTCATGCTGAGTTTCTTTATTAAATTTTTCATTATAATTAACGGGATACAAATCTCTTGTTGGTTAACTGCCAGTAAGAAAAACTCTAAGATCGAGAACTACATATCCGTGAGTTTCATACCGAAAAACTATCGGCAAATCCAAGCTTAAGTGACCACTTGGTAGTTCAACACCAAGGCAACTCGAAGTAAAGGTGGAGCAAGATCTCTCACTATCCTTGATATTTTCTCATAATGTAAAAACACATAATACTGTAATTACATCATGAGGAGAGGTCACTACCTAGACAGGTTTCAACCTTTTTTGAGGTCTCATCAGTGAGTCGGTAGACCTGGAAGATAACAAGGTTTAAGTGAAAAGAACTTACATACCTTCACTATACGAATGCCAAAAAGGTGTGCCTGTATATTGTATCCCCTTAATTATTATTAAAGTTGCTAGAAAAATAGCCGTTTGGCTTTCAATTTATGTTATAATATACAGGCACACCTTTTTTGGCATTCGTATAGTGAAGGTATGTAAGTTCTTTTAACTTAAACCTTGTTATCTTCCAGGTCTACCTAATCACTGATGAGACCTCAAAAAAGGTTGAAACTAGTCTGGGTAGTGACCTCTCCTCATAATGTAATTACAGTATTACATTCCCTAGGGGCTGTGTTTTTACATTATGAGAAAATATCAAAGATAGTGAGGGAGCTTGTTCCACCTTTGCTTCGAGTTGCCTTGGTGTTGAACTACCAAGTGGTCACTTAAACTTGGATTCGCCGATAGTTTTTCGGTATGAAACTCATAGATCGTAGTTCTCGATCTTAGAGTTTTGCTTACTGGCAGTTAAACAACAAGGGATTTGTATCAACCTTAATTATTAAGGTTGCCAGAAAAATAGCCTTTTGGCTTTCAATTTATGTTATAAAAGTTTCATTATTTAAAATTTCAAAAAGTGCATCGTAATTTTTCCTAACTGATATCGTAGAGGGCAGATTGCATTAATTTTACTTTCTCATCGCATTTCTGATGGCTGTTTCAATGTTAAATTTTTTACGAACTTTAAAAGGATTGCCCAACGTTTGTAAGAGAATGAAAAGAAATTGTACATTTGTTGAATAATTGCAAAGAAACTAATTGTATCTGCATTCACTTTGGCTGCATCGTTAATGATTAAATTTAGAGTTTTTTATTTATTCATATGGAGTTTCCTCCCTTTTCTCCCCTGTTCCTATTGGGGAGAGTTGAGCCCCCTCATGGGGGTTAAGTATTTATGGCTGTAGATCCGTGCCTTTCACGAGGCTGGTTTGGTTTGTGGGATGAAACACCCCAGATAAACTGGGGGAGAAAACCCTGCTATCCATGCCCAAGACCGGCTAATTTGACTATGGCTGAGGAAGATCCTTAAGCTCCTGACGTCGGCGACAGGATTCGAACCCAGGACACTCCTTCCCTAGGCATATGGTTGTGAAGCGCAAAAACCTCTAGGCTAACCGTGCGGACAAATTTAGAGTATGAGCAGCACATGGCACATAAAAAGCTGAAGGATTTTTGTTCAAAAGCAAATTTTGGAGCCCATATGTTTTCCCTTTCATATTTGCCGCATTGTCATACCGTTGACTTCGCATGTCTTCAAAGGAAATGTTCCATTTTTCCAGTTGTTCCATTATTGTTGCACATAGACCACGTCCTGTGGAATCTGATACATCTGCAAAACCTGAAAAGTTTTCCCTGATCTTGACAATTCCATTGTCACAGGAAACAAAGCGAATAATAAAGGTCATTTGTTCTGTTTTACTTGCATGAGGTGTGCAGTCTAAATTATGGAATAATATTTACATTTTGGAATTGATAATAAAATTGTATTCCTGATTGCATTACTTAAAGTTTCCAATATTTCATTTTGACTCTCTTTACTCAAATAGTGTGCTGTATTGTTTTATTGTAGGGCCCTTTCAACATGATTTTTCCATAACGGGATCAAATTTTGCAAACAGTTCGACTAATTTTAAAAAAATGCTGTTATTTCTTTTTGAAAAGTTTGCAACAAAAGCAAAAAATAGAATTTAAAGTTTCGGAATAAATGAGCCATGTTCTTGGCACGAGCTCCCTGATTTCCATTTTTCTATTATAATTCGTGTCGCCAAATTTACGACCATATACATCTCTGGGATATATTTTATTTTTCTTTTGAACAGGCCCCATTTCAATTAAAACAACTCGTAATTTTTTATCAATATTTCCCCATTCACCTGGATTTTCTAAATTTACAGAGACTAACAATGTGTTAGTTTCGTGGTCAACTACAATTAAATCTTCTCCTAAGTTTATTTCACTTAAATCATGCGTCTTGTTATCTTGTTCAACAGTTGCAATAGTACTTTCATGCAAACTGGATGATGTGCATGGTTCTTCAAATTTGATTTCTGATGTATCGAGTTGGTTACAATCTGCATCAGAATATTTTAATATTTTAACAAATTTATTAAGAACCCCAGTTTGTTTCTTAACATCTGCTTATTTCGCAGCATTATGCTTACGATTTTGTGCACTGGATAACTGTTTTTTTTTTTAAATTTTTGATTCCATTTCTATTTTATGCCCACAAGAAATTATTACACAACACGACACAGTGACGAAATAATAGTCCGCACTGCACTACTGTCAGTAGCCACTGAGATGCGTACCATACGACTGGTTAACTAGCAACAAATGTTTTGTACTAAAATTCATTACTGCACATAAAACCCGTTCACCATTTCACTTTAGATAGACTGCAGTGGACACAACATTCTGCAGGCAAGCATTTAGCCTGCTCTCGCTGCAAAATTGCCAATAGCCGGCTGATCAAAGAGGTGGCAATATACAATTTTTGTAAATTTTTATTCGGTGTATCCAGCCTTATTTATTTTAATATTGATCATTCTAAGATTTTTTCTTTTTATGATAAAAATTTTGTTTCTTAAAAATGAACTTATGAACCGTGCCCCAGCAGCGGCGCCCCCTTCATAGCGCCGCCCACATGCTCTGCATGCCCACTTCCACCGGCCCTGCATATATTACACACACCAGCTACCATACTTATTCTTGAATTCATTCACACTGCTTGCACTCACAACATCCAATGGCAATCCATTTCAATCACGCACCACCCTGTGAGAGAGAAATCTAGCCCTCACACCCTTCTTGGTGGCCTTCATTCTCAGCTTCCAAGGATGCCTGCTCGTTCTTTCCCCACCCTCCATAAATTGAAAAATTCCATCAATTGAAATCCTGTATGAAACCCTTTGAGAAGTTTGTAAGTCTCAATCAATATCACCCCTCTTTCTCCTGTTTGCTAGTGTCTGCAGTCTACAAATTCTCAATCTCTCTTCATAATCAGTATTCAACAATCCTGATATCATTTTTAACACTCTCCTTTGTACTCTCTCCAATATATCAGAATCACAACGGAAACCAGGAGACCAGACTTTCGCACAATTGTCCAAGTGAGGTCTTATGAAAGTCTTGTAAAGAGGCAAAATAACATCGTTATTTTTACATGTGAACGTTCGTTTCAGCATTGCAATTATCTTTTGGGTTGTATTTGCAAACTTTGCTACATGACCCTTGAACTTTAACTTCCTATCTATTAATCATTCCCCAAGATCCCTAGCCTCATCAGTTTCTTCTAGCCTAATCCCACCAATATAATACGACATTGGATATCTAATCATACCAAAGTGAATGACTTTATATTTACTGACATTAAACTGACACCCATTTTCCCATGCCCACTAATCCAGCCTTTTCAAATCATTCTGCAAAGACTGCATATCAGCAGCATTCCTGATTACCCTACTTATCTTTGCATCATCATCAGCAAATAACTGTATGTCACTTGTCAAATCCTTCCCAATATCATTAATGTACAGATTGAATAACAGTGGACCAAGCACTGATCCTTGTGGTACACTGCTTGTTATCATAAACCTTGCGGACTCAGATCCGCCGTGTACTTTTTTGACATCACCCATTCAGTCAGCCATTCTCTTATCCATGCTAATATTGTATAACCCAAACCCATTTTCTTCAATTTATGCAGCAGTCTGTCATGCTGTATTCTGTCAAAAGCCTTAGCAAAATCCAAAAGTATCATGGAGTATCCATTCCCCTTGTCTAGTTCAATGGTAACATTGTTATAGAATGTGAGCAAGTTGCTAAAACATTACCTTTCCTTAGTAAACCCATGTTATTCATTGCAAAGTAGATATTCACTGTCAACCCATTTCTGAATGTGGGCCCTAACCAATTTTTCCAAAATCTTCACCATCACTACTGAGATACTAATTGGTTGATAGTTGGATACATCGGTTTTTGCACCACCCTTGTGCAATGGAATTATCATACATTCCACCATTCCTGCGGAATCTTCCTTGTTCTGAGACTCATATTAAACATCCTGGTCAAAGGAATGGCCAGTTCAGCAGAACACTCTTTTAGCACACTGCTGATATCCCATCAGTCACTATTGCTGAATTCTTATTCAGTTTGTGCAACAGCTCTAATACCTTTGCTTCACACACCTGAGTTTCTTCATCTAGTGAAGAGGTAACAGTAAGCTCAATGTTACGTTCACCTGGTTGATAGCTTTTAATAAAATGAGCACTCATTAACTGAACAACCTCTTCTGCATCTGTACCCTCAATCCATCTGGATTTTGAAGAGTTATGCTTTCATATTTATTCTTTCTTTTTCTTGCAGCATATCGATAGAATTCTTTTGGGTTGTCTTTAGCATGCAGAGCCAGTTTCTTTTCATAATCAGACTTTGATTTTTGTACAACAGTTGTGACTATTCTAGCCTGCTGCTTATAAAGTTCGTAACGGAAGTCATCCTTATGCAAACGGTATTCCTTCCACGACATCCTTTTCTTACGAATCTCTTGCTTAATAAGATTACACATTCATAGCTCTCAACTCTAACTGGATTTAAGTCATTCAATATCATTAGCAACCCCTGCCTCCTATCCACTCTATCCTTCCTAAAAATACTGTATCTATGACACTCTATACCAGTTAATAGGTCTGATGGCCAGTTCTCACTGATTCCTACAATCTGAGGTCGCAACATATTGACTAAGGCAACAAACTCTACCCCTTTGTTTCTGATACTCCTAGCATTTGTGTACAGACATAATAATCTACCTGCATGTTCTTTTGTATACTCTTGTTTGCAGTCTGCCTGACACAGTTGGACATCTTGCAGATCTCTATTCTTCTCTAATGCTTTACACATGTAGTCATCTTTGCATACATATGATGGGTCGGAACCAGATGAACCCGAAATCGTTCTCGCCTTGTCAACTTTTCTATGACAAAGCCGATTCCCATCATTAACACAGTTATATGCCATTACCACTCTTACACTCACATTTACGCCATTCCCCCCTTTATAATTTAGTTTCCCTGACTCTCTCTGTTAGGACTCGTACCAGTTATTAGATTTTCCAGACTCTTGATACCAAATATATATATCCTCATAGGATGCACAGAATATTCTTGTAGTACTAATAAGTTTACATTTGATACTAACTTCACTAATAATTTTCTTTGAAACAAGTCTCATTTTCGGTCACAACTCCAGTACTGTCTGATCTTATATTTTGATCTTCTAATGCAATGATTCTCAACCAGAGGGTAACGACCTCCTAGAGGGCCTCAGAAAATTTATAGAATATTTCTAGTGTTTAAAATTTTGAAACCGCTTAAAATAATTATTTTTTGTTCTTAATTTTACTTTGTTTCAAACTTGTATTGCTTTGTATTAGTAATCTGAATTATGTAGTTTAATGCAGTAGTTTCTTTTGTGGAGGAGCCATAAGTCTTTCGCTGTTGGTAACACTGCGAGTGATTCCATATAATAACTGCGAAAATACAAATTTATCACAATGGACTATAACAGACTATTGGAATTTACAAAGGATTTAAGTCAGATCTATGATTTTAAGAAGAAAAGATTGGTCCAATTTTGGATACGTATTCATAGGAAATATCTGCACCTGTTTACAATTGCCATTCAAAATTTGTTGCCTCCTTGTCTGGTCTTTGTAAACCTCATAGAAATGGTATTTTCCACTTCTCTTATGCTACATTAACAATGTCCTTTTTTCTGTATCACATGCTTATTAATCTCTTTATTCATTCATCTCACACCTACCTTATTTAAACTTCTCGATCTTGGAACACATTTAGACATTGTATCTACCAGACAGTTTTTGAAAATCCACAAAGCTGCACTGATATCTTTCCAGCTAACCTCTCATTCTATGCTACACCTGTAAGCTGTTTCCTGAGCTCTTCATAATCACCCCACTCTTTATTGTTCCACATATACCATTTTCTCACAGAGGTCCTCACACTGCTGGCAGTTTTACGAACAATTATATGATCAAGTATTTTAGAAAACTTAATCTTCTACTCTGAGATCATTCTTTGTACAGAAGCATTGATAGCGACTCAACTTGATCAGAAATCAATACAATTATCATGTATTGATGTGTGATCAATACACGATATTGGACAAAGCTCATTCTTATGATGAAGAAAGAATAAAAAGGCTAAATGTTCATCATTCTTTTGCTGCTAGACTGTATGGCCTTCCTAAATTACATAAAGAAAATGTGCCTTTAAGATATATTGTAAAGAGGATAGGATATCCGACATAAAATCTCAAAATGTCTACGTAATGTTCTTCCAATATTTACAGGAAACTCTGTTCTTTCATAAAATATTCAATAGCTTTTAAGAATAAAATTTCAGGAATATCCTTACAACTCATAGATCTAGGAAGTTTCGATGTAGTTTCATTCCTTAAAAATATCTGTCCAAAAGATATGATTGAATTAACTCATAATGACTTTCTTTCTGATATTGTAAAATTATTTGATTTTTGCATTAATTTAGGATACTTTAGTTGACAGAACAAACTGTACAAACAGATAGAGGGAGAAGCTATGGGTCTTCCTTTCCCCAACTCTTACTGATTACTTTATGGAACAGTTCAAACAATATATATATATATATATATATATATATATTATTTAACTTGATAAAATATACATTAGAAGATAGGTAACAAAAGGACTATTTACTTATTATAAGTATGTATATAAATTATAGAGAAAGGAAGTATTTCCTTTCGGATATACAATAGAAAGTGCGATAAATGAATCAATATTACAGCTCAGTTTCAGTTTTCTTTCAGATGAAGTGTATTGTCGTCGGCAATCCAGAAGATGGTACCAGTTGTATTGCATTCCTCTATGAATTTAGCAACAGTTCTTGTGTCTTTGTAGTAATCAAGTTACAGTAAAAGCCTGCTTTGCAGTTTCTGATGCAGGCTATACATGAGGGTTTGTGCCAATTCGGTTTGTGCCTTTGGACCCTTTCCAACATCTCTTCATCCTTCTGAAAACCAGGTGACCAAATCTGGGCATAATAGTCCATGTGTGGCCTAATCAAAGCCTTATACAATGGAACAAGAATCTCCCTACTTCTACACGTCAGTGTCCTCCACATCATTCCCAGAAGTCTTTGTGTTGTCTTCACAATTTTGGCGATGTGTCCCCTAAATTTTAGATCCTTATCCACTATCACTCCCAGATCTCTTATTTCCTCTACTTCCAACAATATATTCTCACCAAGCATAAATTCTGCATCCCATCTTTGTTTTCCAAATTTTAAAACCTTACATTTTGCAACATTGAACTCACATCCCCATTTGCTTGCCCAATCACTCAATTTATTCAAATCTTTTTGCAAGGCCACAACATCTTCACTACTCTTTATGGTTCGTCCCAACTTTGCAACATCTGCAAACAACTTAATATCTCCATCCAAATCTTCGCCAATATCATTAATATTCAAGTTAAATAGTAATGGCCCTAAAACAGATCCCTGAGGCACTCCACTAGTGACTTTCCTTTTCCTGGATATTGCACCCCCATACACAACTTGTTGATACCTATCAGATAGCCAGTCTCCAATCCAATGCACTAATCTAATATCCAACCATAAGGCATCAAGGTAGGGTTGAGGCTAATGGGGGTCTTAAATTCATGTACAGTAATACTAGGAGTATTAGGAACAAGAAGGAAGAGTTTTTGGCCATGGTTGGCACTTCCAGACCACAGGTTATTGGCATTAGTGAAACATGGCTGACTGTAGATGATATAGCTAGTGGGATTGAATGTGATGGGTATAGTGTGTTCAGGAATGACAGAGAGAATAAAATGGGGGAGGAGTATTGTTGATGATAGCTGATGAGCTACAGCCAAGGAGAATAGAAGTTGAATTGCAGGATAGAGAAAAGAGCACATTTGAGGCCATCTGGTGTGAGATTGTGGCTAGCAGAACTAAATATACAATTGGGTGCTGCTATAGACCAGGTGATGGAAAAGATGGTGGTGACAGTATGCACAAGCAAATAGAAGAAATGAGTGGAAGGAGGGTGATTATTATGGGAGATTTCAACTATGGTCGCATTGATTGGAGTGAGGAGAGGACACACGGGAGGAAGGAATTGGATTTTATGAGGTTATTAAGGGATAACTATCTGCGACAGCATGTAATGGAAAATACTAGGGGTCAGAGAGTGCTTGATCTAGTAATTACATCTGAGGATTTGGCTGTAACAAATATGACCACATTGCCACCAATCGGTGAGAGTGATCATAGGGTCTTGACTTGGGAGGTGGCTAAAGGTGTAGAATTTTCAATTAAGACAGGGTACATGTGGAATTATCGGGGTGGTAAGTATGACAAGCTTAGGAGTTTGATTGGTTCAGTGCCATGGCATGTACAACTGCAAGGACTCGAAGTTGATAGTGCATGGGAGGTAGTTAAGAAGTGCTTGCATGAAGCAATGTCTGACTGTATACGTAGAGTCCGAATAATAAATCAAGTAGGGGTTAAATGGATGAATAACACCATTAAGCTTGAGCTGCAAAAAAAGAAACAACTATGGAGGGAATTTAAGGAGAATGGTGACCGGCAGGCACATGAACGGTATAAAGCGCACGCCAGAAGGGTGACGAGTGTGGTAAGAAAAGCAAAAAAGGATTATGAAAGAACATTGGCCATGCAGGCTAAAGAGAATCCTAAACAGTTTTTCAGATATGTAGCAAGTAAAAGGAAAAATGTACATGGCAGAATGATTTTAAAGAATGCCAATGGTAGGGAGGTAACTGAATCAGTTGAGATAGTTGAGTTACTGAGTGAGCACTTTGCAAGAATATATCATCCAGGTGGTGACATTGCAGAAATGAATAAACTAGTAGATTATACGGGAATTGTGGTGAATGAAGTGGAGGTGAGTAGTCTATTGCATAACCTCAATGTCAATACATCTGTGGGATTGGATGGTATACCAGCTCGTGTTGTACGAGAAGCAGCTAAAGAATTGTCACTACCCTTGAATTTTGTTTAATTTGAGTCTCGGTTCTGGGTTAGTCCCGAGCGGGTGGAAAGAGGGGAAAATACTTCCACTGCATAAAGGTGGTTCCAAGACTGCTGTTGTAAATTACCGACTGATTAGCATATCAGGAATCATTGTCAAGGTGTTAGAGAAATTAGTCAAGAAAAGAATACAGGATTGGATAGATGAAAATGGGATATTGTATGGGGGACAACATGGTTTTGTGAAGGGTAGATCATACCTCAGTAACTTGCTCACGTTTTATAACACAGTGACGGCTGAACTGGATAGGGGTAATGGGTTTACAGTGATACTACTGGACCTTGCCATGGCCTTTGATAGGATACCACATTGAACCCTAATCAGTAAACTGGAGCAAATGGGGATAGATATAGGGTTGGTGAGATGGATAGGAGGGTGGTTGAAGGAGAGATATCAGAGAGTGGTTTATTCAGGAGTGGAGTCTAAAAGACGTCTTGTGACTAGTGGAATGCCGCAGGGCTCTGCTATTGGACCACTGCTTTTCAATTTGTTCATCAATGATATTGGAAAGGATTTGAGAGGAAGTGTTCACTTGTTTGCTGATGATGCAAAGTTGTGTAGAGCAATTGTGAGTGCACAGGATGTTAAAATTTTACAGGATGATTTGGATAGTTTGGAGGACTGGGCTAGGAAAAATGGATGTTAATTTAATGTGGCAAAGTGTAAGGATATGCACCTTGGGGTGAAAAGAATAGCAGCAGTATATCGCATTGGTGGAACCGTACTCCAGGAGATTGATGAGGCCAGGGATTTGGAAGTGTTGGTGAATAGAGAGTTGAAGTTTAGGGGGCACATTGCAAAAGTGACTAAAACAACTCACCAAATCACTTGGCTTCTGAAAAATACTTTAACATGCAGAGACAAACAAGTTGTTGTTTCCTCTGTATCGAGCCTTGATAAGACCCCATCTGGACTTTGGGCCCAGTTATGGGCACCAGGGTTTCTTCGTGATGGGAAGGAAGTGGAGAAGGTCCAGAGACGAGTGACCAAGATGATTGCAGGTCTGTGGAATGAACCTTATGAGAATAGGTTGAAGATTTGTGGTTTGCAGAAATTGGACGATAGGCGAAGGAGGGGTGATATGATTGAGACATTCAAATTACTGAAGGGTTTTTATAAGATTGATCCAGAAGATATTTTTGAAAATATGACTGGTGGTGGGAGGACTAGGGGTTATGCATGGAAGCTGGGCAAGAGTGTGGTTGACAAGGGTGTTAGAGCTAGGTTTTTACTTGGAGAGTGGTGAATGAGTGGAATCAGCTTCCAGAGTCTGTTGTGGGTGCTACGACCGTGAATGATTTCAAGGCAAGGTATGATAGATACTGTGTGAATGTTGAATAGTTGTTCTTGACATGATGTTAGGGCCTCCCTCGATGAGTCTGTCGACTCCTTGGAGTTTCCCGGAACAATAATAATAATAATACTTTCTGATATTTCGGCAAACGTGACATTTGCCGGAAAAGTATATATTGAAGTTTATTTAATTTATATTTCTAGTGTACGCTGTCAATTCCTTAATTATTAGTTATCATGTTTAACCAGCATATAAGCCTTTCAACAAGAATAATTTACAAATAATATTAGTGTAGATTTTTGATATTACCTTAAATAGTGTGTGTAAAATGTTTTTTTCGAAGCTCTATACATAATTTTGTATTTTAAATAAGTTTATCTCAAATTTAACACAATTAAAGAACATAAAATTACATTAGATTTCTTCTCTTCAAAAATTTCAGGATTTTGTGAGAATACACCTGCCTTAAACTCATAACAGCTTCTTCAGCTCTCAGCAGTGGCCATAAAATATAAATTGCTTAACTCATACCTGATTTTTTTTTTTCGAAAACAAGAAAATTATTTTTGCACATTCTTAAAAAAAACATTTATTATCATTATTATTATGTAATACCTCCATGTTGTCCAAAGACTTATCGAGGCTCATTAATAGCTCATATTGAACTACCAGATTTTAATTTAAAATCTGGTAGTTCATGAGTCCTGGCATTTTCCTGAAATTGTCTGTAATAGTTCTGATGTTATTTGTGAAGTGGAACTTTTGAACCCAAACAGATATTTTGTTTGTTATGAAATGAAATTATAAAACAACTCTGTCTCCACTCCACCAACCAACTATCTTCATCATCTACACCAACAGCATCTATCACTGATCAACACCACTAGTATTTTCACAGACAATCACAAACACCCATGCCCACTGCAGGATTCGAACCCACAGCCTTTCAGTTGGAGAGTGGATACGCTAATCACTCGGCCAACCAGGTTGGCCAAGTGATTAGCGTATGGTCTTTGCACTATCAGTTCCTCTATTTCTTTAGAAGATGAGGATAATTGTGAAGTTCCCAGTTTTCTTGTGGAAGTTTCATTGTTATTCTTAAATACAAAAAAACTAATCTCTTACTATTTTACAGTGCTTAACTGGAATACGTTTGCTCCATACTGCATCAAAAAGGAACTGCCCTTGGCTTTGGGAGAAACTAAATAATCATTTTTTTCTCTCACCACTTTACTTCATATAAAAGAAATTCATCTGTTGATTTTGGGATACCCATTCATATATTCATATATTTATGTATGTTTCCCTTCATAAAACTCTTATCCACCTTTTTAGCTTCAGAATTTTCTTAGAAACTCTATTTCTCCCCTAAAACTTCCAACTCTCATTTAAAAAATCATCCCTTTCTCTGTTCTAATGAATGCAAAAGCTGTCTATTATTCTCTCTCTCGTTCGTTAATTCAATTTCCTCTATGGAAGTACAATGTTCACAGAAGCACACTACTGCATAACATCGTAAGTAATATGATGGTGAGATGAAGATTGCTTGTAATAAATTTAGTTTACTCCTTTATCCAAGTGTGTGCAAACAAAGTTTGCGCCTGAAAGTATCTTCAGGACTGTGGTAAAGTGGTACAACACCGGGCAACTCCTTGCAAAGGTGGAGACAAGCTACCAATACTCCTATCTCAGTATCTCCCATAATGCAAAACACATCTCCTTACGGATATCTATAATGTTATGCATTAAGGGAAGGGCCACTACCCAGACTAGTTTCGATCTTTATTGTGGTCTCTTCAGTGGGAGCCAGGCCCAAGTGCAGATACCAGACAGAAGCATTAGCAAGGTCATCTCCTCCTATAGCAGCTGCCAAATGGTGTGCCACCTTTTTGGGTGCAAAAAAGGTGGAAACTTTCAGGCGCAAACTTTGTTTGCACACACTTGAATAAAGGATTAAAAACTAAATTTATTATAGTCTGACCAAGTGAAAAATAAACTTTCAACATCTTTCTCTAAATCCAGAGTAATTTAGTAAAAAGGTGGCACACCATTTGGCAGCTCCTATAGGAGGAGATGACCTTGCTAATGCTTCTGTCTGGTATCTGCACTTGGGCCTGGCTCCCACTGAAGAGACCACAATAAAGATCGAAACTAGGTCTGGGTAGTGGCCCTTCCCTTAATGCATAACATTATATGTATCCGGAAGGAGATGTGTTTTGCATTATGGGAGATACTGAGATAGGAGTATTAGTAGCTTGTCTCCACCTTTGCAAGGAGTTGCCCGGTGTTGAACCACCTTACCCCACTCCTGAAGATACTTTCAGGCGCAAACTTTGTTTGCTCACACTTGGATAAAGGATTAAACTAAATTTATTATAGTCTGACCAAGTGAAAAATAAATTTTCAACAAGCTTGCATTTCTTCAGTGGCGTAAAAGCATCGTCGGAAAATTCTATATTTTCTTCCCTCAAATTTATTTTGCATAAAAAAAAAATTATATTATAGGTGAGTTCTTTTTTCAAATAAAACATCACACCCAAATGATTTCCATTGGGATGTAAATATACAAAGCTTTCTTATATGAACTTTTCCAATTATTACAAGGAATAATGCATTTTTTTATACATTTGGGATAATGCCAGCCTTGTGGCCAAGTGGTCAGGGTCGACTTTCCAGCCAAAAGGCTGTGGGATTGTCTGTGGAAATACTAGTGGTGGTGGTGGCCAATAGATGGCATTGGTATAGATGATGCAGTTCAATGTGGTTGGTGCAGACGGAGAGTTGTCAAGTACGTGCCCTCCCTTGATGAACCTTTGGACTCCTTGGAGGTGTCACATAATAATAATAATAATAATAATAATAATGTAGGAAATGTTTCACTACAAAATAAATAATAAAACCAAAAGTTATAATTTTCTTTTTTATTTATTTAATGAGAATCGGCTGCTGCTGAAAGATTAATATACGATAATCTAGCACCTCTATCTAGATCATAGGTTCCCAAAGTGGGTGGTCCCGCCCCCAGTGGGTGCTAAACCTTTCTGGGGGGGTAAGTGGAATCAGAAGCGTTTGGGGGCGATCAAGCGGTCTAGGGGTCGGTGGCTCTTTATAGAAGAAATTAATAATATATATTTAAAAATTAATTATTTTCACGATTTTGCGATTAGATAATCATTTAAAAATTAAATATTCCATTTTAATTCATTTTATGCCCGTCTTACACGATCAGTGGAGGCATTACAAAATAATGGGGGGAGCGTTACAAAATTTATGTCTTGCAAAGTGGGCGGTGGCCCAGAAAAAGTTTGGGAACCTATGATCTAGATAATCAAGTGCCTCCATAGTGCAATTGGAAGAATGACTGTACGTTGTGCATTCGATTGGAAAAGGCCTAAGTTCGATTCTCATTCTGAAAAGAGGAATCTTTATATGGGTTTTTTCAACCAAAGGCAATTTAGCCAATCTCATATAGAGGTAGCAAGGTTTTTTTCTCCCAGAAACATGGGTTTTTCATGCCGCATACAGACAAATTGGCCTTGAGAACACGTGCAATTTACAGTGTCACGTAATAATAATAATCTGATCGCTGAATAGTTATTCCACACTAAGGTAAGCAAGCGTTTATTATTGGAAGTGTAAAATGAATGTCATCCTTGCCATTCTCTGAATAATGTTTACATGGCTTATGAGTTTACAACACTCAAATTTTAATTTCTCTGTTTAACATTGCAAGAATAGAAGTTAGATTTTACATTAGATTTAGGGAGTTCAAAACCTTGATATAGGGCCCTTTTCATCAGATCAGTAACAATGCAGATTTTCCCTTTTCCTGTATTTTGCCCTTAGCAAAAGATTTTTCAGATTCCTTATATTTCTCCCTTTGAGAATTTTCTTGAGCCTCTTTAACAATCTTCTTCTTTTTATTATTATTATTCAGGCCTCCATGGAGTCAAAAGATTCATCGTGGGAGGTCCTTCCAAAGAAACACAGTCTATCAAAACTCATCATTGGAGGTACCTAATAGGAAACACAGGACTATCATTACACTCCTTAAACTCATTGACCATTCTCGGTCTCACCACTCTATCAGGCAATGCTTTCCACGGTTCAATCACTCTCCATGCAAAGAAACCACTCATCACCCTCTTGCTTACAGTTTCCTTTTGGAACTTCCAGTGATAGCTCCTTTTCATCGCTCCATCTCACTTTTTCACCAAGAGAAAGAACTCCCCAGTGTCAACCCCTTAACAACCTATTAGCACTTTAAAAGTCTCAATCTATCACCTCTCCTTCTATCCACTAAACTTTGCAGTCCACTTTCCCTCAGCAGATCCTCATAACCAATATTGAACATTCCTGAAACCATCTTTATTATCTCCCTTTGTACCCTTTCTACATCGGATTACATTTCTGATCACAGTCATACAATGGAATGATGACACTTTTATCTCTGCAAGTCAGTGTCCTTCTCAATATTATTACAATCCTCTGTGTTACCTCCACCACCTTTGCAATATGTAGCCTAACTTTCAGGTTTCTATCAATCATCAACCCCCGACCTCTTGTCTCCCCTGCTTCCTCCAATATTGCGCCTTGCACAGAGCATGCAATATCACATTGATGTGTCAAAAACTTCAATACCTTACATTTTGCTGCATTAAACTGAAACCCCCATTCCTTTGCCCATCTGTTGAGCTTATTCAAATCCTCTTCCAATGCTACCACATCTGCATTATTGCTAATAACCCTTTCCAGCCTTGCATGACTAAGACTATTATAATCACCTCTCTTATAATTCCACATACGTTCCCGTCTCTATGATACTCCTGCATGTCTATTCATCTTCCAAGTCAAAACCATATGATCACTCTCTCCAACTGCCGGGAGAGATATCATCTCAGTTATTATCAACTCTTCTGATGTGCTATGATCAAATCCAAAACTCTTCTTACCTATATTACATGTTGCCTGAGACATTTGTCCCTCAAGAATTCTAGACATTCCCTTATTGCTACATGCATCTTCCTCTTCCCAATTTATAATACTGTAGTTAAAATCTCCCATAACAATCATTCTTCTTGCACTTGCCAAGCTCAACTGTCTAAACATCTCCTGTTCCCTGCCCTCTGTGCTTCTTGGTTTGTAGCAACACCTTAACAAATATCCGAACTTGCCCACCTCTACCTCACACCATATTCTTTCAAAATCATTAGTATCACTGCCTTCCAAAGCCTCCACTCTTAGTGGACATAAGTCGTCACTTATCATAAGTAGTACTCCACCACCACGCTTTCCCTTCCTGTATTTCTGAAAAATGCTGTGCCCTGCTACTTCTATTCCTGTTATTATATCCTCTTCTGTCAACCACGTCTCAGTGATCCCAATAATTTTTGGTCAGACTGATGCTATCAGTGCCACCAATTCCTCGCCTTTATTCCAGATACTCCTGGAATTAGAATAAAGCATAAAAATGCCACTATTTCTATAGCCAGCATTATCCCCTCTAGACTCCACTGGGCTCAGTGCTACTTGATGTTGTTCCCCTTCTCCCAAGTACCCTTCCCACAAAAGGCCACCCCTCTACCATTCATCTTGGGCATTCTGGATTCCCTGCACTGACACACTGACTCGTTCAGAACAGCAATCTCTCCAGATGCCTACGTCCTTCCTTATTCGAATGCAAGAAGTCTCTAGCATACAATTCCTATCTATCCTAAAATGCTCTCCAACACCCACATATTCCAGTCCTCTCTTTTGACACATTCTGGCTGTTATGTTAATTAATATTATTGGTCTTCTGCTCTGCTCGTCACAGTCATACCTAGGCAAGATACACTATCTTTCCTCTCTGTGTCTTCTTTTCTACTACCTCAAGCAAGAATCTCACATCTCTCACTGCCCAATTCACATTACCTCTGAAACCAATTGTTCCTACCATCACAATTATCTCATCCACCCTTTCCCACCTCTTAATTGCCAAAGTCACACTTTCTATTGTTCCTCCAGCAAACATTCCTCATGCATCCCATCTTGCACCCACAAGATCATTGATGACCAACTGTTATAATTCTCTCCTATTCTATCATTCCCATAGCTCTCTCTCATTCCCTCTCTTCCACTTATCCTATTCTCTCCTCTTCTATCGTTCACATAACTCTCTTTCATTCCCTCTCTTCTACTGTTCCCATTCTCTCCTCTTCTATCATTCCCATATGTCTCTCTCTCTCTCTCTCATTTCCTCTGTAATAGTGCCTCTATACTCTCCTCTTCTGTCATTCCCAAACCTCTCTCTCCTACCGCTTCTATTCTTTCCTCTTCTATCATACCCAAAAATTTCTCTCACTCCTACTCTGATTTTCCTTGCATATATCTCTTCCATTCTCCTAATCTCTTCATGTTGGAGGCTTAATGAATTTTTTACAACATTCAAAAAGAATTAAAATAGAATTTAATACTTCCTATATTTCGTCCTAGTCACTAGGACATCTACGGAGATTACCTGTAACACAGTGGAACCGCCTTCACTACTGAGCTTAACCACATACACAACACTTTCTTCTCCAATTGCTACAGTGATCACAATATCAAAAAAATAATCAACTCCTCTCCCATTCCCCGTCCTTCTCGTCAACAAGAATTTAAAAATGCCATCACCATACCCTACATCCATGGCACATCCGAAAAAATAGCCAAGATATTAAAAAAGTACAACCTACACACAGCATATTAGCTCCACTGCAAACTTGGTACCTTTATCCATTCTATGAAAGATCAGCTCCCTGCTCTCTCTCTGCCTGGAGTTTACAAAGTACCCTGTTCCTGTAAGCTGGCATACTTTGGATAGACAGGCAGATCAGCATCCATCCGTTTAGAGGAACACAAGTCTTACATTTGCAAACACAACTATGGCCATTCAGTCTTGGCTGACCATGTTTTGGATACCACCCACAGGGTGTCTTATAAGAAAACCACCATGCTCCACCACAGCAAATTCAAGAAAGAGAGACTTTTCTTGGAAGCAGCAGCAGCTCTCAAAAACCAACCAAATCTGAATAAATGCGATTGTATTAAGCTTCCGAAGATTTGGGAAACACTCATCACCAGAGGTCCCACTTTATGTTCCAGGCCACATAATACTGCCCTTAGAGGGCGCTCCAACTAGATAGGACTTTAGTGTCACCCACGTGGTTGGGCTCAGTATTGTTTATTATTTGTGTGTATGCTACATTAACTGTTTCTGTAATCCCCGTAGATGTCCTAGCGACTAGGACGAAATATAGGAAGTATTAAATTCTATTTTAATTCTTTTTGAGTGTTGTAAAAAATCCATTAAGCCTCCAACATGAGGTCCTCACAGCCCTTAAGCCTTACATACTTAAGCCTCCTAATCTCATCTTTTATACTTCTCATGTCGTTCACAAGATATTCCACCTCTTCTTTCAGTTCATCTATCCCTCTCTGCAAGTTAGTCACTCTTACTTGCCATACATTTACCCAATCAAACCATCTCCGTAAACTTCACAGTCTTGCATGCCTTCGACACTCCCGATTCTTATTTTCTCATTCATATTTCGCAACAAGCAACGTAGTTAACTACAATAATCATAAAAGAGGATTTAATTTTTCAACCTGTAATAATAAACAACTCATCCCGCAATACGGACTGATTACCCTATTATCGGAATGGATTCTCCTTTTTTTCTGACATGCGCAGAAGTTTCGAAGGATCTCTAATCAGGGGGCGAACAGTATCACACTACTCGTTTTCCGACATTCATTTCCCATCTCTGAAGCCACTAGTTCGGTTATCGATATATCTAATGCATTAATTTCCTCTCACTGTCTGCATTTTGCGCATATACGCACTTCCCCTTCTCTTACCTGTCACATATCCAACTCCCGGGAAGCATATACGCTGCAAACACTGCATGCCACAAAGTCTTTTATTACATTACGAATAATAGATATCTTAAATGATGGAAGACTCAGTGACATGCCATTTGTGATTGCAGTAGCGTCTTCCATCATTCCTTACTGCCAAGTACATAACTACTAAACTAATTGCTAAATATATATATGAACGCTGTAGCACAGATATATATATATATATTAACACTAAATATAAACATATCTATATAAATATAACGCTATATTCAACTAGACGAGATAGTGAAAACTTATCTTCTCTTCAACTCCAATGCTGCCGACTGTGACCTCAACTTCTCGTAACCCAATGAAACTCTGTTACAACGAAACTCCAAAAGCATAACACTAAATAACACGTGTTACTGAGAAAATATCTTCAGTCAGAAGTTCACTGATAGAAGCAGTCCTTAAATCTTTACAAGAAACTCAACCATTGGATCCATTTTTTTTTCTCCAAATCCTCTCAGGCTAGATTTCCTTCTTCTTAATTAAAGCAGATGCAAAAAAGAGTCTATTTTCTAGTTTTTCTGAAAATTTAGAATCCTTTGAAATTTAACTGTTTCAACTTGATGAAACCCCTTGTAACAAACTTATTCTACTTTATAAACACTCTTTTTGTAGACACTTAATTTCATTTCAAGTTTCACACTATTTCTAAATTGAAAGAAAAGTGTTTTTTCTAAGAAGTTAATGTCACAGGCATTTACATCAAATCCATAAGTGGTATCAGTGAGCCTGTCATAAAACTGAGATATACAGGGTGTTCGGGATAAATTTGACAGTTTCGTAAGGAAAAAGAAAATCTTCTTTGTATCTATTAAATTTAATGAATTGACAAAAAAACATTACAGGCAGAGTTAATTACAATACTATCAACAAGATTTACTCAAAATAACCACCATTAGCATCGATCACAGCTTCAATTCTGCTTCGGAACCTCGAACAAGCTGATGCTACAGTCTCCCTGGGAAGGGCCGCAAAAACTGTTTTAATTTTATCCATTAACTGGGCTTTTGTATTACTGGAAGTGCGATTGGTGTCTTTTTCAACTGCGCCCTATACAAAATAATCCATGGGGTTAAGGTCTGGGGAGTTTGGAGGCCAAACATTTGGACTGGTGAAGTCGTAGAAATTTTCAGACAACCATTTTTGACTTTTCCCAGAGGTGTGGCAAGGGGCCGAATCCTGCTGCCATACATACGGCCTACCATTGGCTACCCTTGTTATCCAGGGCTTGACTACAGTTAGCAACTCCACGAACAAAGCCCGAATTCCAATGCCAGGGTTCTTCAACACCTGTTCCTGCAGATTTGCGAGGAATTCTGCTGTACGAACGCAATCAGATCGTCTGCTAGGGATCTTTCTTCTTGCTACATCCTCGTAGTCACCATTGCAAGTCTCTAGTTCATGCCTGATTGTTTTTACTGTATTCAGGGAGCATTGGGCAGCAGTCGTAATATCCTTATTTTGATGGCGGGCACGAATCATCATGATACAAGTTATTCTCTTCCATGATTCAAGTGGGTTCCAGCTATCCGTCCTTTCTGACATCTTGTATATGAATGAAGAAGGGTCCAAACTTTTAAATGAAGAGAAGTGTGTGTTAATACATGTAACTTACGCAAAAATATAATTAATTATAAATATGTCAAATTTATCCCGAACATCCTGTATGTAGTTTCCTTTGCTAATTGAAAATATTGGTTAATATTCCAGAAGTTATAACCAATATCCTTTCTAGAAAATTCCTGAAATATTAGACATTTAAAGGTTGCATAATTAATGGCTGGTCTCATCGTTCTGGAATCTGTGAGGAATTCTCTTAGGTTTTCTTTGTAATTTGGCTTTCAGAATAAGCAACAACTTAGTATCTGACCATTTATCAAGGAATTTCACCGTTTCAGCAGTATCAATAAATATCTGTATATTTTCCTGAGGTTCACTGCTAAAGATATAAATTAATCTTTCCAAATTAGTAAGTTTAGAACATTTTTGTTGGAAGTTTTTCTGCTTGGTTATACTATAACTGAGGTTTAGAGGTACAGGAGGAGAGTGTGTTTCAAATACTGAGTACTTTGGATGTCAGTAAAACTGTCGGACTGGATGGTATTTCACCACGAGTTGTCAGAGAATGTGCTAAAGAACTGACATCGCCTTTGACCTGGCTTTTCAATTAAATTCTGGCTTTCATATTCCATAAAGTAATCAGTAAGGGTTGGGGAAAGGAAGACTCATAGCTTCTCCCTCTATCTGTTTGTACAGTTTGTTCTGTCAACTAAAGTATCCCAAATTAATGCAAAAATCAAATAATTTTACAATATCAGAAAGAAAGTCATTATGAATTAATTCAATCATATCTTTTGGACAGATATTTTTAAGGAATGAAACTACATCGAAACTTCCTAGATCTATGAGTTGTAAGGATATTCCTGAAATTTTATTCTTAAAATCTATTGAATATTTTATGAAAGAAGAAGAGTTTCCTGTAAATATTGGAAAAACATTACATACACATTTTGAGATTTTATGTCGGATATCCTATCCTCTTTACAATATATCTTAAAGGCACATTTTCTTTATGTAATTTAGGAAGGCCATACAGTCTAGCAGCAAAAGAATGATGAACATTTAGCCTTTTTATTCTTTCTTTATTGCAAGAATGAACTTTGTCCAATATCCTGTATTGATCACACATCAATACATGATAATTGTATTGATTTCTGATCAAGTTGAGTCGCTATCAATGCTTCTGTACAAAGAATGATCTCAGAGTAGAAGATTAAGTTTTCTAAAATACTTGATCATATAATTGTTCGTAAAACTACCAGCAGTGTGAGGACCTCTGTGAGAAAATGGTATATGTGGAACGGCATGGAGGGTGAGTGATTATGAAGAGCTCAGGAAACAGCTTGCAGGTGTAGCATAGAATGAGAGGTTAGCTGGAAAAGATATCAGTGCAGCTTTGGGGATTTTCAAAATCAATCTTGGAATATATTTAGACGTTGTATCTGCTAGATAGTTGATACAGAAAAAAAGGGCATTGTGGAGGTAGCATAAGAGAAGTGGAAAATACCAATTCCATGAGGTTTACAAAGACCAGACAAGGAGGGTGACTTGTTTGGTGAGAGTAGTAAAGAGAGGTATGAATAGCAGTTAGCTAATGAAGCTAAATAGAATTCTAAGGAGTTCATTCGATATGTAGCCAGCAAAAGAAATAATGATTATGGAAGGATGAGTTTTTCATCGGAGAAAATAGTATAAAGATAGCTATTGCAGAAGGTGTGGTGGCAATACATACTTAATGAGAAGTTCATAAAGCTCTTTCAATCTTTTGAATGTGACTTCATGGAGAGATTGAGAGCAGTTGATGATGGTGAGGAGAGACTGACTGTAAGTGAGCAAGAGGTGTATGAGTAGTTGAGCAAACAAGATGTAAATAAGTCTGTGGGACTTGATAATAAATCACCAAGTATTCTGAAGGAATGTGCCATGGAGTTGACACCCACCTTGACATAATTTTTTAATATGAGTCATATTTTCGGTCAAGTTCCTAAAAAGTGAAAGGAGGGCAAGATGGTGCCACTTCATAAAGGAGGTAATCGTACTGATGCATCCAACTACAGGCCTATATGTGTGTGTCAGATGTTGTGGTTAAGTTGTTGGAAAAGCTTGTGAGAGCTAGAATCCAGAATTGGGTTGACAACAATGGTATAACCTTTGATGGACAGCATGGATTTGCTAATGGGAGGTCATGAAATACCCAGGTAAGAAAGTACAACATTATATTCAGTTATGAAGATATTTTCAGTCGCAAACTTTGTTTGCTCTCACTGGGATAAAGGATTAAACTAAATTTATTATTAAAGGGAGGCCATGTTTTAGTAATCTACTTACTTATTACAATAAAGTGACTGTTTCCTTGGACAGAGGAGAAGAACACAGAGTAATATACTTTGATTTCGCAAAAGCTTTTGATAGATTACCTCATAATAAGTTGACAGTCAAACTACAGCAGATGGGGTTGGATATTAAATTAGTGCATTGGATTGTAGACTGGCTATCTGATAGGTATCAACAAGTTGTGTATGTGGGAGCGATATCCAGGAAAAGGGAAGTCACTAGTGGAGTGCCTCAGGGGTCTGTTTTAGTGCCATTACTGTTTAAATTGTAAATTAATGATATTGGTGAAGATTTGGATTGAAATATTCAGTTGTTTGCAGATGATGCAAACTTGGGACGAACCATTAAGAGTAGAGAAAACGTTGTGGCCTTACAAGAAGACAAACTTGAATAAATTGAGTGATTGGGCATGGAAACGGGAAAGTGAGTGTCAACATTGCAAAATGTAAGTTTTAAAATTTGAAAAACAAAGATGGGATGCAGAATTTATGCTTGGTGAGGATATATTGTGGAGGTGGAAAAAAAAAAGAGATCTGGGGGTGATAGTGGATAAGGATCTGAAATTTATTGGACACAGCTAAAATTGTGAAGACAACACAAAGGCTTCTGGGAATGATGTGTAGGATACTGACTTGTAGGAAGATTCTTATGCTGTTGTATAAGGCTTTGATTAGGCAATGCATGGACTATTGTGCCCAGATTTGGTCACCTGGTTTTCAGAAGGATGAAGAGATGTTGGAAAGGGTCCATAGGTGACTAACTAAATATAGCTTAAATATATGTTATTAAGGTAGTTTCTGACCTCTGGAATGTCGAGTATGAGGAAAAGATTGAGAAGATGTAATTTGCAGAGTCTGGTGAACAGGTGGAAGAGTGGAGTTATGACAGAGACTTACAAGTTGATAAGGGGTTGATACAGGATAAGTGCTGGAGAAGGACTACAGAAAATAGTGGGATATCGGGGGAGAACCAGAGGTCATCCCTGGTAACTGTAAGGGAGGGTGTGAGTAGGGGAGTGAGAGACAGGTTTTTTTGTGTAGAGTTGTAAACGATTGGAATGCTTTGCCTGAGAGTGTGGTGTCTGCTACGAATTTCAGTGTTTAAGACACGGTATGAAAAGCTGTGTGTCTGTGTGATAAGGACCTCCCAGATGAGTCTTTGACTCCATGAGGTCTTGGGGTAATAATAATAATAATAATAATAATGAACTACAACTGCACAACCTTAGTCAGCCTTAATGATAACTATTTTCTTATTATGTTTCAGAGAAAATAAGGCTTAGCGTTCTTTATTAGAGAGATTTTTTCAGGAGACATCGAGTTTAATAAAATATACTCTACTTGAAATTTGATATTACTTACTAAATTATATGATTGATTTTGAAGGCTTTTATCTACAATATACATGAATTCCGTGATCAGTAACTTGTTTGGAGCAACTGCACATTCTGTTTTTCATAATACTGATATTTCATCAATGCTAAATGAAATATTAATCACAGTTTTTATGGAGTTAAACTTGTTGTTAGACAAGATCAGATCTCTCTTCCTGAGCTAACATTTACCTCCAGTCTCTCCTGGCATAAACTTTTAACATCAATTGCTTCCTCAGCATTCAAAAAACTTGGCATTCTCTTTTGTTCAAGTGTCTATTTTACTCCCAGCCAACTCCTGACTATATACAAATCCCAATTCCACCCATACTTAGAATACTGTTCACATGCTTAGGGTGGTGCACCTAAAACCTCTCTTAAAATCCTTGATGTTGTTCAGAGGCAGGCAATTAGGCTAATTGATGATCCCTCCCTTACAGATTTACTTCGCCCTCTATCTCATAGATGCCATGTTTCAGCACTGTGTCTATTCTACAGTTACTTCCATGGTTACGCCTCCAGTAATTTGACAAACTAGTGTTCCTCCAACTTCTGTTACACAAGCAATGTAACAGAAGGTGGAGGAAGTTCTTAATACAAAAGCAGCAGCTGCCCAACATAGCATTACAGTGCAACTGCAAACACACAAAATCTGCCTCTCCTCTTTCTGAAGTTTGTTTGAACATAAAGTTTGCTTCCAGTAGAGAAAAACTGGGAACTTTTGGATGGTAACTTAATTCATAGGAAGTACAGCTTAAATATATGTAATTTAAAAATATTTAATTCTTAATAAAACATAAATAATATTCCAAAATATTTCAGTGCTCAATCCTAGTAAATTCTCGCATAATGCAGTAATAACCTGAAATGAATTAAATTAATCGTAAAGTAGGAAACACGCACCTGCTTTGATAAGGGACCAAAACCACCCCTTGATTTCCAAATTGACAAATAATCAGTGCAGTTGGTTGTGTATGGTGCTGGAAGGAGATTTTTTACTGTCTGAAAAAAACAATACAAAACAAACACTCAATGCTAGTTAACAAGTGTATATAAAAAGCAGGTTTCAGATATCAATAATAGATAATAAAAATATGAAGGATGGTATTTTTTTTTTTGAGACTTAACGATTCAAACAAACAGAAATGTTTATGCTCATTTTGTGTATGTCAACTAGACATCCTTTTCTTATGCCTTGTAATGGCAGAGTTGGCAGAATGGTTAGTCTATCTATTCTCCAGACAACAGGCTATGGTTTAGCTCCTACTATGGGCATGATTGTTTGCTGAAGTCTACAGATGGCATATGAATTTCATTTTATAATGTGAGACCCCAACCCCCCCCACTTTCACTACTTATTGGAGCCTTGAAAAAAGTTCCATGTTTTAATATTAGGATTTCTGTAATCTGGTTCATGAAACCAGATTACACAAATTTCACATGTGGTATTTCAAAACCATATATAATAACTAGATCTTATTGATGATCAAAACACCCTGTATAACCAGTGGTGAGCTATAAGGGACTTGTGCGAGCCCTTTGTTAAATTTTCCTCAAATTTGCAAGTCCCTTGTTCTTCTTGTTTACTTTATTTTTTCAAAAAAAAAAAAAACATAATTTTTTTAAATATATTAAGTGACAAACTGATATGATAACCTAACAAAAATTAGTCTATTTGTCAGTGTATAGATTATTTGGAATTATTGTTTCAACTTCTCTATAACGAATGTACCCAAGTTTGAAAATAAAATAACCACATGCACTATCTTTACCCATCTCCCTTCTGGTAACCAATAATATGGTAAAACCAGTAGCCAATCAAATGTCCGTAAAACTGTCATCGATGGGTTGTTCCACTGGACATTAATTCTGTGTTCATCAGTACACTGATGTATAGCAGTTGTTTGTGTTTAAAATTTAAAAAGAATAATAAATTTAAAAACTATATATTCAACATATTTTAATTTTATAATTGTAAAAGTATTTTTACTCGTGAAACATGAAAAGACAGTCAAATTTATTAAAATTTTTTGGGAAAGAAAAAATAATGAAAAGTGATTCTGCTGATTCTACTGCAGTTGAAAATGAAGTCGAAGATGAAAATAATATACAGATTGATTCAATGAATGTGCAACAAGTTGGAGGAGAAAAAGAAAATCATTTACCTGATTGCTTGGAATGAGAAGCCAGCATAATATTTCAAAATACAATATTATTATTATTATTATTATTATTAAACAAGACCTCATGGAGTCAAAGACTCATCTAGGAGGTCCTTTTATCTCACATGCATCTCATCATACCGCGTCTTAAACACATTCAAACTCCTTGCAGACACCACACTCTCAGGCAAGGCATTCCAATCATTCACAACTCTGCACGAAAAAAACCTGCCTCTCACTCCCCTACTCATACCCTCTTTATACAGTTTCCAGGGATGACCTCTGGTTCTCCCCTGATCTCCCACTATTCTCTGTAGAACTTCTCCACCATTGATCCTATAACAACCCCTTACCAACTTGTAGGTCTCTATCATATCTCCCCTCTTCCTTCTCTCCACTAGACTCTGCAAATTACATCTTTTCAATCTTTCCTCATACTCGACATTCCAGAGGTCAGAAACTACCTTAGTCAGTCGCCTTTTGACCCTTTCCAACATCTCTTCATCCTTCTGAAAACCAGGTGACCAAATCTGGGCACAATAGTCCATGTGTGGCCTAATCAAAGCCTTATACAATGGAACAAGAATCTCCCTACTTCTACACGTCAGTGTCCTCCGCATCATTCCCAGAAGTCTTTGTGTTGTCTTCACAATTTTGGCGATGTGTCCCCTAAATTTTAGATCCTTATCCACTATCACCCCCAGATCTCTTATTTCCTCTACTTCCAACAATATATTCTCACCTAGCATAAATTCTGCATCCCATCTTTGTTTTCCAAATTTTAAAACCTTACATTTTGCAACATTGAACTCACATCCCCATTTGCTTGCCCAATCACTCAATTTATTCAAATCTTCTTGCAAGGCCACAACATCTTCACTACTCTTTATGGTTCGTCCCAACTTTGCAACATCTGCAAACAACTGAATATCTCCATCCAAATCTTCGCCAATATCATTAATATTTAAGTTAAATAGTAATGGCCCTAAAACAGATCCCTGAGGCACTCCACTAGTGACTTTCCTTTTCTTGGATATTGCACCCTCATACACAACTTGTTGATACCTATCAGATAGCCAGTCTCCAATCCAATGCACTAATCTAATATCCAACCCCACCTGCTCTAGTTTGACTGTCAACTTATCATGAGGTACTCTATCAAAACCTTTTGCGAAATCCAAGTATATTACTGTGTATCCTTCTACTCTGTCCAGGGAAGCAGTCACTTTATTGTAATAAGTAAGTAGATTACTAAAACACGACCTCCCTTTAGCAAATTCATGCTCTCCATCAAAGATTATACCATTGTTGTCAACCCAACTCTGGATCCTAGTTCTCACAAGCTTATCCAACAACTTAACCACAACACCTGACACACAGGTAGGCCTATAGTTTGATGCTTGAGTTCGATCACCTCCTTTATGAAGTGGCACAATCTTACCCTCCTTCCACTTTTTAGGGACGACCAAGTGCAATACTTGTATTAAAAAAATATGTCAAGGCAGGTGTCAACTCTCTGGCACATTCCTTCAGAATATGCAGTGATATATTATCAAGTCCCACAGCCTTATTTACATCTAGTTTACTCAACTCCCCAAACACTTCTTGCTCACTTACAGTTAGTCTCTCCTCCCCATCATCAACTGCTCTTAATCTCTCCATGAGGTCACATTCACAAGATTGAAAGATCTTTATGAACTACTCATTAAGTATCTCCACCACACATTCTGCAACAGCTGTCTTTATACCATTTCCTCCAATCAGTTCATCCTTCCATAATCATTCTTTCTTTTGCTGGTTACATATCGAAAGAACTTCCTAGGATTCTTTTTAGCTTCATTAGCTAACTGCTGTTCATACCTCTCTTTAGCTACTCTCACCAACCAAGTCACCCTCCTTGACTGGTCTTTGTGGACCTCATGAAATTGGTTACTTCCACTTCTCTTATGCTGCCTCCACGATGCCCTTTTTCTCTGTATTGCATGCTTAATCTCTTTATTCATCCATCACACACCTACCTTATTTAACCTTCTCACCCATGGTATACATTTAGACATTGCATCTACTAAATATTTTTTGAAAATCCCCCTAGCTGCATTGATCTCTTTTCCAGCTAACTCCTCATTCCATGCTACACCTGCAAGCTGTCTCCTGAGCTCTTCATAATCACCCCCCTTGTAGTTCCACATATACCCTTTTTTCACAGGGGTCCTTGCACTGCTGGCAACCACTCAAGTAATCACCTCATGGTCACTTTCACCAATTGGTGGATGATTTGATACCTCATTGATAATTACATCCTCCGATGAGATGACCAAATCTAAGACCCTTAATCCTCTTGTGCCATCTGTTACATACTGTCTGAGGTAGTTATCCCTCAAAAACTCAAGAAACTCATTTTCTTTACTTCCAGTTGCTATCTCTTTATTCCAGTCTATATTGCCATAATTAAAATCACCCATAATTATCACCCTTTTCTTATTTGCTTGGCTTATTTGACTATACATTTCACTATCACCATCATCCACATTACCAGGTCTATAACAACATCCCACCAAGTATTTGATTCTATTCACCTCTATCTCACACCATACTGCCTCAAAACCACTGGCCCCATTTCCCTCTTGCATTTCTACCTTGTATAGATATAACTCTTTCTCTATCATCAATAGCACTCCCCCTCCCTTTTTACCCCTTCTGTCCTCACGAAACACATCATACCTTTCCATCTCTATTCCTGTCAGGATGTCATCCTCATCTAACCATGTCTCACTTATTCCGACAATCTCTGGGTGCACAGACGCAATTAGTGCAACCATTTCATCTGCCTTGTTTCTTATACTTCCTGCATTGGTATACAAACACAACAACTCATTTCTGGATCTACAGCTAGTTCCACTGATACCACTCACTCGATGTGATCTCTCCATGCTGGACTGGGGCCATTTCCCTTTCTGCTTTTTCATTTTAGAACCCTTTGCAATCCCATCTGTTTCCTTTTGATCCCTGATCATCCCATTACTTTCCTGCCTACACGTGCTCTCACCTCCTCTTGGAGCATCCATCTTTCTCACGCTGTGTATCCCTGTCCACCCTGAGCCTCCCTGTTTCCCTGCTCCTCTTGCACACCCATTCTCTCATTTTCTATACTCATTCCACTCACTTCCCCAATATAAGTGCTTAGAAGTTAAATATGGTAAATTAGGATGTCCTGTTTGCTCAAAATATAAAAACTTAGGTGTTGAAGGAGAAAAAAGTTTCATTTCCACCCATTCCTATCAAAGGAATGGGTGGAAATGAAAATAGAACCGAATGAAAACGCCATAAACGCAAGAACGGCATCTTTGCATAAAATGTTATCCAAACATAATAAATCATTTGCTCATAATAAAATCATAAAAATAAATGAAGAATGTAGCAAATCTATATTATCAAATTTAATTAACAATCTAAATGAAAAAGAAATTTTGATAACTTCAAAAATTTTTAATTATGTTTATAGCTTAGTGAAGAGAAACCGACCAATGTCTGATTTACCAGATTTAATCGAGCTGCAAATTAAAAATGGTGTTGATCTAGGACAGTGGTTCTTAAACTGGGTGCTGCAAGTATGCCAGAAGGGTGCTGCGAAATTTTTAATCGTTTATTTGAAAAAAACAAAATATTCAATTGCCACAAATAACTAAATCAAAAACAAAAAATTATATATTTTGATTTTAATGGATGAAGCGTATATAAAAATTATCATTTTTTGTATCACTCTTATATTATATCCTGGGATTTCATTAGATCACCGTGTGTCGTAGTAACTAGATATGTGACAGCACATAAATACTGGGGAAAATGAACTCATGAATGGTTAGTTGTCCTGCTGTCTATTTTAGTATTTCTCTGTTCAGTGTGACAAGTGTTATACATGATCATTTCCTCTAAACAAAAATCATGAGTCTTTTGTCATCGGTGAGAATAAACGAAGTATGATATTAAAGTCGTTAAATTCAGTGACTAGAGGTTTTTCTTATTGTTATATATTCCAACTATAACGAGAGACATCGTAAACAAATGTTTTTCCTTTTTCCATCTGGCAAAAAAATTATTTACTTGAAATAAATTTTAAAATGAAATATTAAAATTACATATGCCCTTCAAAATCGTGAATAATTTTTTCCTTAAAAAAAGAAGAAGTGAAGATTCTGATGATCAAGAAATGTTTACTTGTAGCAAAGCTAATGAACCAATTCGCACTAATAAATTATCAAAAATTGATACTTGCATTAATGAAGATTTGAGTATTTTTAACATTCAGCAACAAAAAAGCACTAATGAAACAACAGAAACAGAAAGAATAAGTTCATGTAAAAAGGGAACAATGAAAAAGAATGTAAAAACTCATTTATATCAAGAGAGCTATCTAAAAATGGGATTTACATGGTGTGGTGATAAATTAATTCCCAGACCTAAGTGTATTTTGTGTGGTTTGGTTCTATCAAATGATTCTATGGTTCCTAGCAAATTATTGCGACATTTCTCCACAAAACATGACAACTTGTCGAATAAAAATCCTGAATATTTCTGAGTTAATAAGATTACAAGAAAAACAAAGTAAAAGTTTTGTAAGAAAGTTTACAATTTTCGACCGAGTTCAAGAAGCGAGTTATTTAGTCGCTGAAATAATTGCGAAGGAAATGAAGCCTCGTACTATCGGCGAAACCTTGAATCGTCTGGCCTGTTCAGCAATTGCGAGAACAATTTTTGGTACTGAGACAGAAGAAGAAATAAAGAAGATTCCATTATCAAATGATACTATGAGTACACATATTAATGATCTGTCAGTCGATATTGAAAAGTCAGTTATAACAAAAATAATCGAATCAAAATTTTTCAGTTTGCAGTTAGATGAGTCAACTAATATCGGTGGTAAAGCACACTTACTTGTTTTTACTTGATTCATTGAAGATGATAACATTATCGAAGAATTTCTATGCTGCAAGGAATTCACAAGAATTACGACGGGAAAAGATGTTTTTGATATAATGAACACATTTTAATACAAATGGTCTATCTTGGAAAACTTGTGTGGGTATATGTACAGATGGTGCACCTTCTATAGTTGGAATTACAAAAGGTTTGTTTCCTTTGCTAGAAAAGAAAATGAGAACATCATAACGACTCATTGCTTCATTCATCGTGAATCATTGGTGGCAAAGACAATAATTTAGTGTGCCGCCAGACAATTAAAAAGTGTATTAGAAGAAATCATTCAGATGGTTAATTATATCAATGCCAGACCATTAAAATCTAGAATATTTGCAGGGCTATGTGAAGAGATGCAATCTCATTACAAGAATCTTCTTCATACCGAAGTAAGATGGCTTCCGAAAGGTCGCGTATTGGATCGTTTTTTGAACTTACAGAAGAAATATTAATGTTTTTCCAAAACGAAGACAAACCAGAATTCTATAAATTATTACAAGATGATTTTTGGTGTTCCAAACTAGCCTATTTAACAGACATATTCGATCATCTGAACAAGCTGAACTTCAACATGCAAGGAAGAAATGAGAATATTTTGACATCTACAGATAAAATTAAAGCTTTTAAAGATAAAATAAAAATGTGGAAGATAAAATTAAGCACTAACAATGTAGAAATGTTCCTTAAAGTTGCCTCCAGAAATTGTAAGAACACTGATCTGCAAAAGCTTATTTACAGTCATTTAACATCATTAGAAGAAAAAATTGACCATTATTTTCTAGACATTTCAGTCAATTTATATGATTGGATTCGAAATCCATTTGTGGAGTCAACATCAGCAATGAATGAGTTAAGTCTTATAGAAGCCGAAGAATTAATTAATATAAGTAACGATCGTACGTTGAGATTGAAGCATTCAGAAATGTGTCTGAATTCATTTTGGATAACAACTATGAAGGAGTACCCCAATATAGGATTCAAAGCACTTACATCTTATTGCAATTTTCCACATCTTATTTCTGTGAACTGGGTTTTTCTGCACTCATAAATATTAAAACAAAGAAGAGAGAAAGACCAAAGGCCCTTGAAAATGAGAATTTTGAGAATATGTCTCTCAAAAACAAGGCCTAATATCAAAGAAATATGCAGACAACACCAGGCACATATTTCACATTACGTTCATATTTTATTATCTGAACCTTTATAATAGTTTTTGTTTTGTATGTTTTTGGGTTGTTTGAAAATAAACCAATTTAGTTTAAATAAAATCTGTTAAACCTGAAGAAGAGGTAGAAATCAGCCTGAAACAAACAAGAAACGGAAAATAACCTGGAGAAGATGAGCTAGGTTCAGAACTATATAAATACGCAGGAACAAGATTCAAAAAAAGATTCTTACTATTTTTAAATAAAATTTACTCAACTGGTATCCCCCCAATAGAACGGAAAAAAGCAATTGTGATTCCTATCTTTAAGAAAGGTAATAGAGATGACCCTAAACACTGTAGAGGTATCAGTATACTAAATTCCTGTTGCAAAATATATAGCAGAATCTTAAATAACAAACTAATGAAATATTCCGAAAACTTTATTCTAGAGGTACAGAATGGATTTAGAAAAGGACGATCATGTATAGACTCCCCAGCCTTTTGCCTAAAATTAATAGTAGAGAAAAGAAGAGAATATAATTTGGAAACACATATTGCATTTATTGACTTTGAAAAAGCATTTGACAAAGTTAAAAGAAACATATTATTTAACATATTAAAAGAAAGACAAATACCAAATAATATCATAAAAGCTATCACAAGTATATATGAAAATAATCAAATATAAATAAGATTAAATCACGAGCTATCATATACAAGAGAGATAAACCAAGGGGTCCGACAGGGATGTCCCCTCTCAGCAACTCTTTTTAATATCTACTTAAATGAAATAATAATAAATTGGAGTAAAAATTTACACCAAGGAATTAAACTTTCACCTACAGTTAACTTAAACACTCTCCCCTTTGCAGACGACCAAATAATAATTACAAATTCTGAAGATAACTTGCAGAAAGCTATTTTAAATCTAAATGAGATATCCAAAGATTATGGTATGATAATATCAACAGAAAAATCGAAAACTATGGCCTTTAAAGGACAAGATCCAGCAAGAACTAAAATAGTAATAGATAACAAGATCTTAGAACAGGTGAATTCATTTAACTACCTTGGATGTATGATCACATATGAAAATGAAAAAGATATAAACGTAAAAATTGCAAATATTTAAAAATAACAGGTGTAATTAACTCTATATTTAAACCAAACCTAGTTCAAAAACAAACCAGGCTAAAAGTATACAATACATTAGCCCTACCAGTCCTATTGTATGGAAGCGAAATCTGGACAATAAAACAAAAAGACAAACAAAGATTAACAACAGCAGAAATGAAGTTTATGAGAAAAACTGCAAAGTATGCCCTATTTGATCACAAAAGAAACGAAGATATTATGAAAGAATTAAACCAAGAACCAGTAATAGAAAAAATTAAAAAATATAAACATGAATGGATGGAACACGTTCAAAGAATGAAAACAGAAAGATTACCAAAACAAGCCTTAAAGTACAAGCCATTAGGAAAAAGAAAACCAGGACATCCTCTTAAACGATTCAACGATGACTTCGAAAGCTGGAACAGGCCATGCTAGGCCTAAATCCTTCATACGTATGATGATGATGATGATGATGATGAAAATCTGTTTTCTTTTAAACATGCTTTTGTTCATATCTTTAGTATCTGTAATATCAATTTATCTATGGGTTATATATGCGAGTCTTTCAGAACCAATTTATCAGCACTTTACTCTCTATAAAAAACAAATAATACTAGGGGTGCCGTGAAATTTATTTATTGATTTTAGTGTGCCGCCAGACAAAAAAGTTTGAGAACCACTGATCTAGGATTATCATTGCATTCTAGATTCTCAGGAATTAGAATACTTGACATATTTCTAAACAAATAAAATTAGAAATATTCTCCAAAATAATAGAAAAAAATTGAAAAATTTCTATGATAGCAGATGAATCGACAACATTATCGAAAATAAGTATTTTAGTTATTCACATACAAGTTGAGCTCACTCAACCATGTATGATTTTTGTAGATTCTGTAGAAGTAGAAAATACCAAAATGAATTGTATAATGCTACTATAATTGCTACTTTAAATTCATATGGATTTTCTGATAACTATTGAAAAAAATCATCTCATTGCATTTTGTTCTGATAGAGCTAGTATAATGTTAGGAAACAAATCAGGTGTTGCAATCAAACTTCTAAAAAAAATTCCCAACATTGTGATTTGGCATTGCATAGCTCATCGTTTAAAATTAGCATTAGACGATTCGATAAAAAAACATTAAAGAAATAAATCTTTTTGAAATATTTATGGATAAATTATATGCTTTTAATCATCAATCATGAAAAAATCAATGAGAATTAAATACGATTGCAAAAGACCTTGGTACTGAAATTTTAAAGATCAGCTGTGTGTTTGAACAATGATGGGCAGCTTGCAGTTTCTCCAAATGACTCTTGCTGTGTGGAGATTACCCAGCTTTATGCAAGAATTTTGCATCAAACGATAAATATAAGGGTTTTTTTAAACTGACTTCCCAATTTGGAATTTTTAAAAGATCTAGCATTAATGATTGATACCTTACAGGAATTACCATATTTGTCCGAAACTCCACAAAGTCGCAATATAAGTATTATAATAAAGGCTAACTCCTTAATCATGCAAACAATCAATGCAATTAATGATTTTAAAAATTCTGTAGATTCTTATGAATCTAAAATTGATACCATGTTAAAATCAAAAGAATTTGAACGAATAGCAATTGAAAGCAAAATCAGATTTCACAAACTACTACAAAAAACATTACTAAACTCTCTTGTAATGTCTTTAAAGGATAGATTAATGCAGCAAAGTAATTTTAAACTTAAAAATGAAAATTATGAGGATTTGGAAGATGAAGAACTGAAAAACATTTTAAATGTATGTTATCCTGAAACATGGAATATGGAAGAAGTTACGTGTCCATGGTTAGAAGGAGAAAAAAAGAATAAGGTCTTTAAATTTTATTTTGAAATATGAAATTAAAATTAATGATTTTAGAGATTTAGTGGAAATGGCTTTGACTGGAAAATTACAAAATGAAATTCCCAGCACGGTGAAAAAAGCCAAAGTTATTATGGCAAGAATTGCAGTTAGCAGCACTGAGGCTGGAAATTTGACTATAGTGGGGAATAAAGTCCTTTATTCAAGCTAGGGTAACTTTGGTAACTCAGAATAGTTGTTTAGATTGGGAGAGAAGAAAGAATATTCTGACTATGGAAAGTAGTAGTAGTAGAGAAAGAGAGCAGAAATCCTTAAAGTTAATCTGCTTGGCACCATTGATGTGCCAATGAAGATGAGGTTGAGAGTGGTGCTCTGTAAGAGAAAAAACTTGTACCAGATTCTTATAGGAGAAGAGACTGCTAGAGCATGCTTAAGGAGAACTGCTTAAGAAAAGTATCAAGGGTGTTGTACATTTATAGCATCTGGATTCTGGTTGGTTGATTGGTGGGATTACTACTTATTCAACAAAAGAAAGTTTTTGCAATTCTTTCTGTATTTGAGTAGACGAAGTTTAACATTCTCAGGTTTAGCACTTGACTATCCATTCAGTTTAACCTTCTGGAAAAATTTGACAACAAACCTGGCCCATTTAATCACTTGTATAATGCTCCAAATACCTATGCTCTGGTCAAGACTAAGTAGAATTAAACGGCCACCACTCTACTGACTACAATAATGCCTATCATACCCTTATGTTCAACTGATTCAAACTTGGCAAAATTGCCATGCACTCTGACAACACACTTGTTCCCTCCAATCAAAAATGCTCTTCTCATCAAACCTTATCATTTCAGTCAATAATGATTATGCCTTTTGGTTGTAAACAGTTGGTTTCGAATCCCAATTCAGGATGAAAAAAAGCTTTTCAGGGTTTTTAACTGCAGCTGAGTTAATCAGACTCATGGGGAGTTAGCAAAATTTTTTTTTTTTTTGGAAATTGAGGTTGACCAACTACTAAAAACAGGAAAATTGGCCACAAGAACACACATACACAATCAACAGACATAATAAATAAACTGAAATTATAATCTTATCTGTATCACTCATAATTCAAAAACAACACAACACAACCCAACCCAACCCAATTCTTCTCATCCCTATGCTCATGATATTTTTGCACTACTGTCACCCTGTACAATTTTCCCCTCTCTATCAGATAAGTTCCCCCACCATCTTACATCTCTATCATATTAGCAGATCATACTGAGAAGAGTGAAAGATAACAATGTAGTAGGAAAGGTTTTCTGTGTGTTGCCAAGGTATGATGATGATGATGAGTTGCGACACAGAGTCAAAATCATGAATGGTATGCTAGTGGACCTTTGAGAAGAGAAGGGAATACAGTTTGTGGATGTATGGCATGTCTTTGAGGGAAGAATGAAATTATACAGGCGTGATGGGTTGCATTTGAATGGCTCTGGAGTGAGTGCACTGAAAAACGTGCTGGATGGAAGTACAGTCTGTGGAAGCATAGTGTGTGATGAGTGCAAGAGATCAAAACAGTAGTGTGAGAAATGAAGAGAGAGAATGGGAATGCAAGAGGAACATTGAAATGGGATAAGCCCTGGGCAGACAGGGAGACATGGCATAGGGAGAGTGGATGTTGAAAGTCTCAGTGAATGTGTATATGAAGATGGAGTATATAGTGATGTGAGTGGGGAAGTTGAGACTGAGCAGATGTATGTGGAAAGTGGTGATAAAGATGATTGGGCAGGTGTGGTGTGGAAATCACAACCAATAAGTGGCTTGGATAGGACTGGTTGCAGACCTAAAAATGAATTACTGTGCATGTTTACAAATTCCAGAAGTATCAGAATTAAGGGAGATGAAATGGTTTCAATGATTGAGTTTATCGCCCCAAAATCATTGGATCAAATGAAACATTGAATGAAGATTATATTCTAATAGAAATAAAAATGAAAGGATACAGTATTTTTCCTGAGGATAGAAAAGACAAGAAGGAAGAGGGAGTGCTGCTGATGACAGTAGAGTAATTATGTCCATATAAGGTAGACATGAAAGAGGAAAATAGTGGTAATAGTTATGAGGCAGTGTGGTGTATAGAGGTTGACAGGAAGACATATTTAGTTGGATGTTGCTATAGGCCTGGGAATGTGGAGGGTGGTGTTGAAGAAATGTATAAACAACTTGGATTAGTGAACAGAGGAAGGGTAATTATTATGGGTGAATTTAATTATGGCAGTATAGATTGGAATGAAGAGATAGCATTTGGGAATAAGGAAAATGAATTTTTTGAGATCATGAGAGATAACTATCTCAGGCAGGACTTCAAGGAGGGCAAGCAAAGATTAAGAGTTGTAGATCTGAACATTTCATCAGAGAAGGGTTTCATACTTTATTTCAGCTGGTGGAAGTGATCACAAAGGGATCACTTGGGTAATGGCTTGGGTAATGGGTAATGGATCACTTGGGTAAAGGAATCACTTGGGTAATATGCAGACTTTTGTGAGGAAAGGATATATGGGGAATTATATAACTGCTGATTATGACAAGCTTAGGAAGCAGCTTGGAACTATAACATGGAACAGGATTGGAGCAGTAAGGAAATAAATGCTTCAAATTGACAAAGAAATACATAACAACATCAATGGGAGAATGTATTCTGAAGGCCAAATAGCTGAATAAAGTAGGCATAAGATGGATGAACGTGGAACTTAAGCATGAAATCTGGAAAAAGAAGGTATTTTGGAGGAAATACAAGATGAATAATGGTAATAATCAGTTGCATGAAGTGTATATTAGTAAGGAAAACAAAAGTGCAGTATGAGCAGAAATTGGGAAATCAGGTGAAGAAAAACTCTAGAGAGATTTTTACATATGTGACAAGTAGAAGGAAGAATGAACATGGTAAGATGATGTTAATGGATGAAAGTGGTAGAATGGAAACTGCTGCAGAAGAAAATCTGAGGTATTCAGTGATCAATTTATAAGGGTGTTTCATCCTGATCAGAGTCGAATCATGAGGAACTTAAGGAGAGGATGGCTTAATTGTGAGTGAGCAAGAGGTATTTGAGGAAATAAACTTGATGCCAACAAGGCAATAGGATTTGATGATATATCACTCTGCATCTTAATGGTTTGTTCCAGGGAACTGGCAGTAGCACAGGCATGCATGTTTAATGAGTCTTGCAACAGCACAGTCTCTAAGAGAGTGGAAGGAGGGTAAATTGTTCCACTGCATAAAGGTGGTGATAAGACTGTAGCTAAATTGTAGACCAATCTGTCTATATGGAGTTGTGGTGAAGATACTGGAGAGATTAGTGATGAGTCGGATACAGAAATCAGTTGATAACAGCAGTATTTTCTGTTATTATAGGCATGGGTTTGTTAAAGGGAGATCATGTTTTACTAACTTACTTCTCTTTTATAACAAGATGACAAATGTCTTGGACAAAGGAGATGCATATACAGTGGTGTACTTTGATTTTGCAAAAAGGTTTTGATAGACTTCCATAACAAGCTGGTAAATATAGTGAAACAAATGGGATTGGATAACAGACTTCTGAGCTTTGTCAGTGACTGGCTGTCAGATATGTATCAGAAAAGTCTATATCGGGGTGCAGTATTCTGAAAGAGGAAGGTTACTAGTGGTGTACAGCAGGGGTCAGTTTTGGGACCATTGTTGTTCAATTTGTATAGTCATGATATTGGGATGGGTTTAACTGGTGATATACAGCTGTTTGTAGACAATGCAAAATTGAAAAGAGAAAATCAGAGTCAAGCAGATGTTTGGCCTTGCAGGAAGACTTGAATAGATTGCATGAATGGGCAGATAAGTGGAACATTCAGTTCAATGTTTCAAAGCGTATGGGTTTGAAATTTGGTAAGGAACAATTTGATGCAAAGTATACACTTGGTGGGGAAACTTTAAAGGAGGTAGAGGAAATGAGAAAAATGGGAGTTGTGGTGGACAAGGACCTGAAGTTCAGGGACCACGCTGCACGAGTTGTGAAGACATCACAACAAATAATGGCAATGATACAGGGATAAAGAGGTTATGATACCATTGTATAAGGCTTTGATAAGACTTCATATGGATGATTGTCCATAGATCAGGTCGCTGGGTTTTAATGGTGATGAAGACATATTAGAAAGGGTCCAGATAAGAATCAAAACGGTGGTCAGTGGTCATTGGAATGTGGAGAACAAGGACTGATGGAGAGAATGTAAATTGCAAATCCTCATGAATGGGAGGAAGTGGGTGGATTTGATTGAGATATATATGCTGGTCAGGGGTTGTTATCAGGTTGGCATGACAGATATTTTTCTTAGAATGGAAAAGAGGTGGTAGAACAACAGGCATTTGCTGGAAACGTGGTTGGTGAGTGGAATGCATTGATTGTGTATATTGTGAATGTAGGTACATTGAATCAGTTTAAAGCATGAGCATTATATGCAATAGTGTGTACCTCCTACGATGAGTCTCTGACTGCATGGAGAGTAGGTGTTAATATAATAATAAATATATTTTTTTTGTCTATAAATATCTTCATATCTAATATTCTGCAGTTCGGGCTAGTATTTTATATGAATATCACATCCATGAAAGTTTTGAAAACTACCTTCATTAGTACTGTTAGGAAAATAAGGGTCAGATAATACAGAAACGTTGTATCAAGTGCCGAATTCTTCAATGCACTTCAGGCCTCCAGTAAACAGAGTGGTGGCATTCCATATTGGACTCTTGACCCACTCCAACATTCACTTTTCCATTAAATATCTTGGACCAGATATATGCACAATATTCCAGATCAGCTGCAGATAAAAAATGGTATCATCTCCATAACTTCTCAGTGAATCTCATTATGATCATATGTTTTTTTTTGTTTTTTTTGTATGTTATTTGTGACTCTCATCCATGGAAGTAAGCAACCCCCAAGAGTATACAGCAGTATCACTGGTGGGATAAGTTCTTGTGTTGTGTTTTTTTTTTCTCAGAAATCCTGCTCTAGATACTGAACATGGAGCTTTTTCAAGCCACTTCAGGCCTCCAATAAATGTAGCAATGAAATTTATTACCCACCTAAAGTCTTTCATAAACATCCATGTATGAAGTAGGATTCAAACCTCATGTTAGAGATTTAATGGAGTTTGACAGCACTAAGAAAGGATTAAAACAAATTTTAATGCTTTCAGTATTTCCTCTCCTTCACTGAAAAATCTTCAGGGAGTTCAAATAACATTTGCAACATACACAAAGGCAACATACTCAATGAAAACATGGCTATAATGACTCTAAAGTCCTACTAGGTGGCGTGCCTTCTATGGGCATTTATAGATGACCCAAGATGTGAATTGGGACCTCCAATGATTCACATTTCCCAAATTTTGGGAAGTGTTTTGCACCTGTATTTGTTTAAATTTGGTTAATTTCCGAGTGTTGCTGCAGATTCCCAAAATGGTCATTCTTTTTTAAATTTACCATAATGCAGCATAGTAGTTTTCTTCCAGAAGATCTTGTAAGTGGTATCCAATTCATGGTCTGCAAGACCAGATTGATCATCTGGCACGCCATGTATTGGATCCCACTCATGGGATCTTCTTGAACTAAACTACCATACTCCATCACAGTAAATATTCTAAATGCTATCCTTCAGCACTTAAGCCATAACACACGGATAGGGTTCAAACCAGCAGCTTGTTGGTTGCAGAATGGATACATTAACCACTCAACCAATTAGGTAAAAAATTTCTTCTCTATAGTTATCTCCAGTTCCCTTCACTTCACTGTCACCAGGAATATTTCTGCCAATGCTCTCTTCCTGGGTAAAACAGAAAATCTTGCATTTGTCAGCGAATTGTATTTGTTTCTGATTTGTTTCTAAACCCTTGAAATGTTATGCATATCAAGGAGTTAGGCCTAGCATGGCCTCTTCCAGCCTTAGAAGTCATCGATGAATCTTTTAAGAGGACGTAATCGTTATCTTTTTCTTAACGGCTTGTACTTTAAGACTTGTTTTCGTAATTTTTCTATTTTCATTCTTTCCATCCATTTATGTTTATATTTTTTAAATTTTTTCTATTACTGATATTTGGTTTAATTCTTCCATAATTTCTTCATTTCTTTTGTGATCAAATAGAGTATAATTTGCAGTTTTTCTCATAAACTTCATTTCTGTTGTTATTAATCTTTGCCTTTTTGTTTTATTATCCAGATTTCACTTCCATACAATAAGACTGGTATGGTTAATGTATTGTATACTTTTAGTCTGGTTTGTTTTTTAACTACTAACCACTCTGTTTATCTAAATAATAATAATAATTATTATTATTATTATTATTCAGTCCTCCATGGAGTCAAAAGACTCATTTTGGGAGGTCCTTCCTAGGAAACACAAAGTCTATCAAACCACTCCTTAAACTCATTGACCGTTCTAACTCTCACCACTCTATCAGGCAAAGCATTCCATGACTCAACCACCATCCATGCAAAGAAACCACTCCTCACTCTCTTGCTCACAGCTTCCTTTCATAACTTCCAGGGATGGCCCCTTGTCATCACTCCTTCCTGCTGTTCAACCAAGCAAACAAACTTCCCAGTATCAACCCAGTAACCACCTCTCAACAGTTTAAAAGTCTCAATCATATCACCTCTCCTTCTTCTATCCACCAAACTCTGCAGTCCACGTTCCCTCAGCCGATCCTCATAACAAACATTATACAACTTTGTGCCCTTTCCACAGTTAATTTATCCCCTTCAATCCTGGAGACCAAATCTGAGAACAATAGTCTAAGTGTGGCCAGATCAGAGTGTTATACAATGGAATGATAACCCTTTTATCTCTGCAGGTCAATGTCCTTCTCATTATTGTTACAATCCTCTGTGTTACCTTCACCACCTTTGCAATATGTAGCATAACTTTCAGGTTTCTATCAATCATCAACCCCAGATCTCTTGTCTCCCTTACTTACTCCAGTATAACTCCTTCCAAAGCGATGCAGAAGCCATTGATGTGTCCCAAATTTCAAGACTTTGCATATTGCTACATTAAACTGATTCCCCTCCATTCATTTGCCCATCTGTCTACCTTATTCAGATCCTCTTGCAGGGCTACCACATCTGCACTGTTACTAATAACCATTCCCATCTTCACATCCTCCACAAACAACTGAATATCCCCTTGCAATCCACTGACAATATCATTGATATAAAGGTTAAACAATATAGGTCTCAGTACTGAGCCCTGTGGGACCTCACTTGTAACCCTCTGCCTCCTTGAAACTGCCTCACCATACACTACTCTCTGATACCAATCGGACAGTCAAACCTGAATCAGTTGACCAACCTCACATCCAAACCCATGTACTGCAACTTTAATATTAGCTTATCATGTGGCACCCTGTCAAACCAGCAGCTTTTCCATTTTCTATTAAGTCCATTTTCTTGGACTTAGCCAAGGCTAAGTCCAAGAAAATGGCAGTATATGCCTTTCCCTCATCTAATGCGCTTGTAACTTTATTATAAAAGACAAGCATATTGCTAAAACAAGAGCATGCCCATTCACAAATCCATGTTGACTCTCACAGATAACATTACCATCATCTGCCCAATGCTGTATACGGTCCCTCAGTAATTTCTCCAAGATCTTAACTACTGATGACACACAAACTGGCCTGTAATTAGACACTTCCAGGCTGCTACCACCCATATGCAATGGCACTATCTTACCTTCCTTCCATCCTCTGGGCACCGTTTCCACAGTCAGACTTTCATTGAAAAGGCAGGTCAAAGGTGCTGTCAGTTCTTTAGCACATTCCCTCAAAACTCATGGTGAAATACCATCTAGTCCCACAGCTTTACTGACAGCCAGAGTACTCAATATTTGGGATACACTCTCCTCCTGTACCTAGAAACTTCGACTCTGCCCTATTCCTCTAGTATTAAAATTTCCTTCTCCAGGATGAAATACTCTAATAAAGTATTCATTGAACAATTCCACTATGTCCTGTACCTCAGTCACTCTATTCCTATTTTTATCCCACAATGTTATTCTTCCATAGTCATTTCTCCTCCTACTGGCTACATAGCTAAAAAATTACCTTGGATTTTCTTTGGATCTCAGGGCCAATCTCTTCTGTTTTTGCAGTTCCACCTTCCTTATAATATTAGTCACTCTCCTGGCCTATCTTACATTTTTCATGCATCTTTTCTTCACCTCTCTCCTTATATCTCTTCAATAGCCACTTTTTCGCATGCAGTTCCTGTTTAATATTGTTTGTCATCCACTTTACTCCAATTGTATCCTCTTCTTCACTTGTGGAATACAGTTTACTTTTGCTGATATTCCTTCACAATTTCCCAAGCACTAATGATACCCCGCCTTTCCAATTCCTCCCTGAATGAAAAGAAAATTCAATACTACATGTTAGAGAAAGGATTAAAAATAACACTCAGAAAGGTTTAACAGGATTCTGGTTGCTATAGACTTTTGTATCAGGCCGCATGGTCTATGAGTGCCAATTCCATATTATTATTATTATTATAGGTTTTATTTCTGAAAAAAATTCCCATGTTACTCCTCTGATATGAGTAACACTTCCAAGTTTTATTTATGGCTGATTAGTTTATGTATGTTTAGGAGTGCCCTTTTTTAAATAATGTCATTTGTTTTTACTCAGTTCTAGGGCATTACTGAAGTTTTACATAGATAAATATATGAAGAATATAAGAGGGAAAATTCGGATATACCTTTAGGATGTTGCTGGCTGTCTTCTTATTCAGTGGCATCCTGGTGTGTGGAAACAACATTCATCTGCTGTTTGACGTCGATATGACTGAAAGGAAGGGGATTTTGGAAAAGGTGGTGGTAGAGCAATGTGGAAGAATTATTAAAGAATTACTGGCAGAGAATACTTTGGAGGTGAAAATAGAAAAAAGTTTTGGTGAAGGGGAAGGATGTGATGGGATAGGTTCAGGGGTGGGAGTCGAAACTGTCCATCCACACATGCTTTTCGTTTTTTATTTGGTTGACTGAATATCTTTCTGTTGACAATGAACAGGTCATTATCTGCAGTCCAATAAATATTTTATGTATTCTTTGTTGCATTTGATAAAACTGGGTGCCCTTAAAACAACACCTTTTAAAACATCAGTAAGAATATATCTATGAAATATATAGCACTTACAGAAATTGCATCTTTCCATGCTTCATGTTTTCAGGAAATATTATATTCTTGAGAAAACTGAAAATGTATTTCTTCATTCCTCATTAATAATGTGAGAGTCTTGACATATAACAGATTGATTTGGGGGAAATTTTTTGATAGGAAGTTAGCAATGATGTAAGTTTTTCTTGTGGTAGTAGTCATAATATGCTGTACATCCCTTGAGGGCAGATGTCAGGAATTTGATAATGATGATGATTTCCTCATTCCTTTCAATATCATGTGTTTCACTGTTGGTGAAAGAGATGATGCTGAAATTTTTTGAAGTTTTTTTCAGTTGGTTATGCTGTAAATTAAAGATGCCATGAAATTATATTCTTGGTTTCATTCCTTATCCTAGCATAAGCAAACAAAGCTTGCACATGAATAACTGCATGACTGGGCTACTTGTATATTGAGACTAATGGAATCACATCAATTGCCTTAGTATTCTATAATGTAACACACATCCTAACAGACGTATAATAATTATTATTATTATTATTTTCGGGCTACTCCAGGGAGTCCTTAGACTCATCGAGGGAGGCTCTAAACATCATGTCCACACAACTATACGACATTCTCACAGTATCTATCATACCTTGCTTGAACTCGCTCACTGTCATTGCACCCACAACAGACTCTGGCAGCTTATTCCACTCATTTACCACTCTAAAAGTAAAGAACCCAGCTCTAACACCACTGCTAACCACGCTCTTGCCCAACTTCCATAGGTGTCCCTTAGCTCTCCCGCCACCAGTCCTGATCTCAAAAATATCCTCTGAATTAATCTTATAGAATCCTTTTAGCAATTTGAATGTCTCAATCATATCTCCCCTTTTCCGCCTATCAACCAGTTTCTGCAACCCACAAATCTTCAACCTGTTCTCATATGGTTCATTCCATAGACCTGTTATCATCTTAGTCACTCGCCTCTGGATCCTCTCCACCTCCTCCCCATCAAGAAGGAACCGAGGTGACCAGATCTGGGCACAGTAGTCAAGATGAGGTCTTATCAAGGCTCGGTACAGAGGTACAATAACTTGCTTGTCTCTGCTTGTTAAGGTATTTTTCAACAACCAAGTGAGTTGATGAGCTGATTTAGCTACTTTCGCAATGTGCCCCCTAAACTTCATCTCCATATCCACCAACACTCCCAAGTCCCTGGCCTCATCAATCTCTTGGAGTACAGTTCCACCCATGTGGTATACTGCTGCTAATCTTTTCACCCCAAAATGCATAACCTTACATTTTGTCACATTAAATTGACATCCATTCTCCTTAGCCCAGAACTCCAATCTATCTAAGTCATCCTGCAAGACTTTGACATCTTCTGCATTCACTATTGCCCTTCCCAACTTTGCATCATCAGCGAACAAATGAATTGTTCCACTTAGATCCTTCCCTATATCGTTAATGAACAGATTAAACAGCAGTGGTCCAAGAACAGAACCCTGCGGCACACCACTAGTCACAGGCCGTCTTTTGGACTTTACTCCTGAATAAACCACTCTTTGATATCTCTTCATCAACTACCCACCTATCCATCTCACCAACCCTATAACCATTCCCATATGTTGTAGTTTACGGATTAGAATTCCATGTGGTGTCCTGTCAAACGCCTTTGCCAGGTCCAGCAGTATCACTGTAAACTCATTTCGTTATGTTATAAAACTTGAGCAAGTTACTCAGGCATGATCTACCCTTTACAAAGCCATGCTGTCCACTGTACAGTATCTCATTTTCATCGATCCATTCCTGTATTTTTCTCTTGACTACTTTCTCCAAGACCTTGACAACAACTCCTGATATGCTGATCGGTCGATAATTTGCAACCATAGTCTTGGATCCTCCTTTATGCAGTGAAACTATTTTCCCCTCTTTCCACGCCTTAGGGACTAAACCAGACCCAAGACTCAGATTAAATAACATGGTCAAGGGCACTGATGAATCCTTAGCTGCTTCACGCAAGACCCGTGTCGGTATACCATCCAATCCCACAGATGTATTCACATTAAGGTTCTGTAATAGACTATTCACCTCCACTTCATTCATCACAATTCCCATATAAACTATGGCTCCTTCATTTTTTCAATGTCACCACCTGGATGATATACTTTTGCAAAGTGCATGCTCAGTAACTCCACTATATCGACTGGTTCAGTGACCTCCTTACCATCGTCATTCCTTAAAATCATTTTGCCATGTACAGTTTTTTCTTGCTTGCAGCATATCGAAAGAACTGTTTGGGATGATTCTCTTTTGCTTGCATAGCTAGTTTCCTTTCATAATCGGCAGTTGCGGTTTTTACCACACTTGTTACCCTTCTGGCCTGCACTTTATACCGTTCGTGTGCCTGCAGGTCACCCCTTTCTTTAAATTCCCTCCACATTTGTTTCTTTTTCTGCATCTCAAGCTTAATAGTGTTATTCATCCATTTAAAACCTACTTGTTTTACTATGGACCCTAGGTATACAATCAGCCATCACCTCCTTTAATTGCTCCTTGACCACTTCCCATGCTCTGTCGACGTCCAGCCCTTGCAGTTGTACATGCCATGGCACTGATGCAAGCAATCTCCTAAGCTTGTCATGCTTGCCAGCAGGGTAATTCCACATATACCCTGTCTTAATCAAAAATTCCAGACCTTTAGCCACCTCCCAGGTCAAGACCTTATGATCACTCTCACCAATAGGTGGCAACATGGTCATATTCATTACAGTCAAATTGTGAGATGCTATTACCAGGTCAAGCACTCTTGCACCCCTAGTATTTTCAATTACATGCTGTCTCAGATAGTTATCCCTTAATAATTGAATAAAATCCATTTCCTTCCTCACATGTGTCCTCTCCTCCTTCCAATCAATGTTACCATAATTAAAATCCCCCATAATAATTACCCTCCTTCCACTCATTTCATCAATTTGTTTATGCATACTATCTCCACCATCTATTCCATCACCTGGTCTATAGCAGCACCCAACTGTATATTTTATTCTGCCAGTCTCAATCTCACACCAAATAGCCTCAAATGAGCTCCTTTCACTATCCTCAAATACAACTTCAATTCTCCTTGGCTGCAGTTCATCAATTATCATCAATAACACCCCTCCCCCCATTTTATTCTCTCTGTCCCTCCTAAACACACTATAACCTACACATTCTATCCCACTAACTATATCATCTTCCGTCAGCCATGTTTCACTAATGCCAATAACCTGTGGCCAGGCAGAGCCAGTCAAGGCCAAAAATTCTTCCTTCTTGTTCCTAATACTCCTGGCATTAGTATACATGAAATGCAGTGATCCTTTTGTCCCACCCCTATCTTGATGTGTTATTCTAAATGTCCCATTCCCATTTTTTGTCCTTAGTGCTGGCTCAGGTACATTATATACATTTTTACACTCAGCTGTCTCACTGATGTCTGCATATCCACTCCCCCCATCCTTGGTAGTTCTAGTTTCCTTGGTTCTGCACATCCATTTTCACTTCATTCAGCAACACTTTTTCCAGTCTTCGCACACCAAGTCCATTCAAATGCAGGCCATCCATCTTGTATAAGTCCTTTCACCCATCAAACTCATTCCACACGTCCACGAATTCCACACCACACCATCTGCATAACCTGTGCATAATGTCATTTGCGATTATGGCCCTACTTCTAAACTCCTCTCTGTCATACCGCAGCAACAGGCTCACCATTCTAACTCTGTCACTCTTTTCTTTTGCTACCTTTAACAATACTTTCAAGTTCTCTCTCATAAAAACTTTATCACCTTTCAATTCATTCGTACCCGCCACAATTATTAATTCTTTCACCCTCTGTTTTTGCACTCTAATACTCTCACTTACATCCTTAAATTTCGCACCCGGTAAGTACGATTTAGTTACACTCCCATCTATCACTCCTCTTAATAACGAGTCGCCATACAACACTCTTTCCTTCATTTCAGAAACTCGCCCACTCTTACGCTGGTTATTTACATTAGCCGAATCACTCTGGAAAGAGTTTTGCAGGTGCTCTAATTGCCGCTGTGCATTTTGTATCACCGTGTGCAACCTAGCCATCTCACTTCCTACAAATAATTCCTCATTTTTTTTATCATTCAAACCATTTTCTCTCTCTGTATAATTGCTCTCACTCTTTCTTAGATCACCGCTCTCATTGCCATCTTGTACATCGCAATTCCCTATCAAGCCACTATTTTCACTCACATTCTGGCTTTCTTCAACCATAGCTGTCTCACAACCTAACACATAATTCAACTCCTCACTTTGCTTACACTTTCTGCACATTCTCCCACCACTATCACTTTCAATCCAAACTCCAGTCTCATTCGGGAATGCATACATTCCACACACATCACATTGGACAAATTCTCTCACATTATAGTTTTTGAACAATGGCGTCGTATTTTTTGGACGCCATTATCTTACGTCGCATTGGCACCATATTCAAATCTATGAATCGTATCGTTAAATACTAAATTAAATAACGGAATTTACACCAAAATCACACAGACACCACAAGCTACCAAAATTAGACAATATTATGTGATGATTTTAACCCATATTCTAATTTGCATTCAAAATTATAGGAGGGTCACTATCCAGGCTGGTTTTGTTCTTTATTGAGGTCTCATAAGTGGGAGCTAGACCCAAAAGTGATACCAAAGTTGAAGTAATGCCGAAGTCATATTTCCTTATACAAGTAGTCAAAACGTGTCACTCCTTATTACTAAAATACTCTAGATTAGAAACAGATGTTGAAAGTTTTTTCACTTGGTTATACTATAATTTAAAGGTGCCAAGAAATTATGTCCTTGGTTTCATCCTTTGTTACACATCCAAGTGTAAGCAAACAAAGTTTTTCAGTGAAGTGACTTCACGACTGGACTACTTGTATATAGAGGCTAATGACTTCAACATCAGTTCCATTAATATCCCATAATGCAACTCTGACACATTTTGACCACTTGTATATGGAAATATGACTTCTGTATTACTTTGACATTGGTAGCACTTCTGGGTGTGGATCCCATTGATGAGTTTCAATAAAAGTCAATACCGGTCTGGGTAGTGGTCCTTCCCATCATACATAGCATTATATATGTCTGTAAGGATATGTGCATTACATTATGGGATTTTAAGGAAATCCATGTGAGGTCAATAGCTCTATATACACATAGCCCAGTCAGGAAGTTACTTCACATGCGAACTTTGTTTGCGTACAATTGAATAAAGGAAACCAAGAATATAATTTCTTGGTATATTTAATGTATGATGCTGAAATTCAATAAATGTGAAGGGCAAACAACCTGTCTAACCCACAGTGATGAACTTAAAAAATAAAATAAAAAATAATAATAAAAAAATATATATATACATAAAACTCACCTTTGTAAGACGAATCCTATGTATATATCGTGGTGGTAGAGAAAATGCATTTAAGAATGGATTTAGTATCTCCTTTTGAGAGTGAACAGCAACATAAAGGAATGGATTCATAGTCTCTATCAGATAATTCCATGGATCCAAAGTTAGCAACATCGTTACTGCTAAAATATAAATGAAATAATTTGCATCAAACATACTGGTTATTAAAAATGTCATATTGTGTCTGTATTTCAGATTTAAAATGTTTAAAACTATTAAATGAAAGAGTTTACATAAAAATATAGCATTTGAAAAAGCATTTATGAATGAATAAGAGATATTTTTATTATCATTATTATCCCAAGATTCCATGGAGTCAAAGACTCATCTAGGAGGTGCTTTTGTCATACACACAGGTTATCATGCTGTGCCTTAAACACACTCAAATTCTCTGCAGACACCACACTCTCAGGCAAGGCATTCCAATCATTCACAACAAACCAATTCACATATTCTTTTCTAGTTTCCAGACCTTTAGTGAAGGATGTATAACAATCTGAGTTTCAGTAGGTTTTGGTTATAACCAAATTGTTTTCATTCTTTAGCAGTTTTCTTTTCTTTTTTTTTTACATAGCAGTTATACTGTTTATAAAAGTCTTGCTTATAAGACTTATAAGCAAGAAGTTTTGTTTCATTCCCTAAGAGCAAATTTGTTTTGAAGATTTTTTTCTTGGCAAACTTTTGAAAACTACAACTGTTAAAGTGTATTTACCAATTCTCAAAACCTATTTGGCACTTAATATGACATAAATATTGATAATATTAAGATTAAAACATGTATTATGAAGACAGGCCATTATTAATTTTCCAATTACAGTAGCAGTATATAGTTGATAAACAATTAAGGTTATCAATGAATATGAATATATGATGAAGTTACAAGGTTGTTTCTAGAAATATATTGGATGGCTAGCAAAGTTAAGGTGCCCTCATATACAGAATGATGAAATGCATGAGCCATCACTAACTTAATGAATAAGTTATTCCATTTCATATTCTTGATTCAATATTTATGCAGTGCCTTAACTAGCTTTTCATGGGCCATGTGCAAGAATTTACTTTTAGACCCCCTTTTATTGCAAAAAAAAATAATAATAATGAAAAAAAAAAAAATACGAAAGAAATAGATCAGTTAAACGTCTTAACTTTAAATGCAGGAACAAGGTTCAAAGAAAGACTCCTATTATTTTTAAATAAAATCTATTCAACTAGTAATCCTTTGATAGAATGGAAAAAATCAGTTGTAATCCCTATCTTTATAAAAGGTAGTAGAGATGACCCTAAAAACTGAAGAGGTAGAACTATACTAAATTCCTTTTACAAAATATATAACAGAATTTTAAATAACAAACTAATAAAATATTCTGAAAACTTTATTTTAGAAGTAGATCAATTAGAAAAGAGATCAATGCAGCTTGGGGGATTTTCAAAAACTATCTAGTAGATGCAATGTAAATGTATTCCAAGGGTGAGAAGATTGCCTGAGAGTGTTGTCTGTAGAGAATTTGAGTGTGTTTAAAGCATGGTATGATGAGTTGCGCATATGATAAAAGGACCTCATAGATGAGTCTTTGACACCATGGGGTCTTATTATTATTATTATTATTATTATTATTATTATTATTATTATTATTATTATTATTTAAATTAAGGGGATATTAAATCCCACATTGTTTTAAAACCGAATAAGAAACTCAAAGATTGGAATCAGAGAGTTTCATGCCAAATATAGTAAACTATAAAAGTATCGCCGATCACTAGCGTGAGCTAAAGCAAGTGACCCTAGTACGTAGTACAATACCGGACAACTCGCAGCAAAGGCAGTAAATTATTATTATTATTATTATTATATGCGCATGCACACACACACACACACCTATGACAACCCCCCCTCTCAAAAACTATCACTACAAGAACACAAAGAAACAAACACACCACGTCTAAATCCAACCCTATTTACACAAAAAATAAAATAAAAATAAAAAAGTTAAACTGTAATAGCAGTCGAAGTCTTACAAGCACGTACCAACAAACAGTAAAATCAACACCTGGCTTGTGACCAGTATAGGAACATAACCATGAAACCACCACCCTCTGTCATGTATTATCTTCCTCAGGTAAGCTCTGCTTAGCTTCGAGGAAGAAAATTACTAACTTGCAAGAATCTGTTATACACGCTTGTAATGCGTTATAAATATTATATACATATAATTACTACAGCAACTATGTATGCAATTCATCTGAGACATAAAAAAATAATATAAAATAAAAAAAAAATAATGATAATAATAAATAAATGAATAAAATAAATAAATTATTATTATTATTATTATTATTATTATGTATATTCTAAAATCAAAAATTCTGTATAATCCTTATAGTAATTACTGTAATTATTATTATTGTAAGTAACTTATACTGAGACATAATTTTTTTTTTTTTTAAATAAAAAAAAAATAAATAAATAAAATAAATTATTACTATTATACTCAAGATAACTATTGTATATATGTATGTGTAAATATTTTAGCAGTGAACAAAATTATTATTTATTTAAAAAAAAAATTATCCTAATTTAAAAATATTAATAACTCGCCAGTATTGTTATTCACAATTGTAATGTATTATAAATATTATGTATATATACACATATATATATGTGTATATAAAACTATCGTTGTATCTATGTATATAATTTATCTGAGACAATAAAATGTTTAAAAATAAAAAATAAAAAAATAACCCCAAGATCTCATGGAGTCAAGACATATCTGGGAGGTCCTTTTATCACACACACACACAGCTCATCATATTGTGTCTCAAACACATTCAAACTCCTCGCAGACACCACACTCTCAGGCAAGGCATTCCAATCATTCACAACTCTTCCATCACAACAAGAAAAACCCTGCTTATCACTGCCCTAGTCGCACACTCTTTATACAGTTTCCAGGGATGACCTATAGTTCTCCCCTGATCTCCCACTATTCTCTGAAGAACTTCTCTAGCATTGATCCTATAACAACCCCTTACCAAACTTAGGTCTCTATCATATCTCCCCCTCTTCCTCCTGTCCACCAGACTCTGCAAATTACATCTTCTCAATCTTTCCTCATACTCGACATTCCAGAGGTCAGAAACTACTTTAGTCAGTCGCCTTTGGACCCTTTCCAACATCTCTTCATCCTTTTGAAAACCTGGTGACCAAATCTGGGCACAATAGTCCATCTGTGACCTAATCAAAGCCTTATACAATGGAACAAGAATCTCCCTACTTCTACACGTCAGTGTCCTCCGCAACATTCCCAGAAGCCGTTGTGTTGTCTTCACAATTTTGGCAATGTGTCCCCTAAATTTTAGATCCTTATCCACTATCACCCTCAGGTCTCTTATTTCCTCTACTTCCAACAATATATTCTCACCAAGCATAAATTCTGCATCCCATCTCTGTTTTCCAAATTTTAAAACCTTACATTTTGCAACATTGAACTCACATCCCCATTTCCGTGCCCAATCACTCAATCTAATCAAGTCTTCCTGTAAGGCCACAACATCTTCACTACTCTTCATGGTTCATCTCAACTTTGTATCAACTGCAAACAACTGAATATCTTCATCCAAATCTTCACCTATATCATTAATATACAAGTTGAACAGTAATGGCTTTAAAACAGACCCTTGAGGCACTCCACTAGTGACTTTCCTTTTCTGCATATCACTCCCCCATACACAACTTGTTGATACTTATCAGATAGCCAGTCTCCAACCCAATGCACCAATCTAATATCCAACCCCATCTTCTCTAGTTTGACTCTCAACTTATCATGAGGTACTCTATCAAAAGCTTTTGCGAAATCCAAGTATATTACTGTGTATCCTTTTCCTCTGTCCAAGGAAGCAGTCAGTTTATTGTAATAAATAAGCAGATTACTAAAGCATGACCTCCATTTAGCAAATCCATGCTGTCCATCAAAGTAATACCATTTTTGTCAACCCAATTTTGGATCCTAGTTCTCACAAGCTTCTCCAACAACTTAAGCACAACATCTGACACACAGATAGTTCTTTAGTTTGATGCTTGAATTCAATCACTTCCTTTATCAAGTGGCACAATCTTGCCCTCCTTTCACTCCTTAGGAACTTAACTGAGTGCAAAACTCATATTAAAAAAATATGTCAAAGCAGGTGTCAACTCCCTACCACATTCTTTCAGAATACGTGGTGATATATTGATGAACTAGAATCCGCTTGGTGTTGCACTGCTTAGATAGTCGGCTTGTCGAGAGCTCCTGAAAAGATGAGTAGTATTTTGTATTAACATTAGATATTTTACTAGAATTTTAAGTAGTATTGTTTGCTTTTTGTTTCTTGGTGTGTCTGTGCAATTTTTGCGTGTTGTCTGTTATTTTAATTATTATTTTTAAGAAAAGATAGCGTACACATGGCACCGATAAAGAAAAAATGGCGGCCAGGTCGCCATGTTTGTTTAAGAGTTTTGATGTAAACAAATTTATGCAATGTGCTGTCTGTGAGATGTATGCCTTGCGAAGAGCGGTGGGAGTCTGGTTAGAAAGTGATAGTGGAGTTAATATGTGCAGAAAGTGTAAAGAGAATGAGGACTTCAAGCGTGATTCGAGTGGCGAGAGTGATGTCGTTAACGATAGTCAGAATGTAGAAAATGGCGGTGTGCTAGAGAATTGCGTGGTAATGCCAGATAGGTGTGAGAGCGTCGCTGAAAGTGTAAATGAAGGTAGAAACACAGAAAGAATGGATGATTTGATCAATAATGAAAATGGTGAGATAAATGCGAGTAGCGAAATTGCCCGTTTGAATGGTGCGATACACAGAGCTAAAAGACAACTGGAGCGCATGGAAAAACGTGTGTTGAATGTACTGACAAATAACCGGAGGAAGTCTGTGACGGCAAATAATAGAATGTTCGTAAACGTCAATAAAATGAAGGAGCGAGTGCTGTATGGGGATTCGCTATTAAGAGGCGTAATAATTGAGAGTTTAACGAAGTCGTACCAGCCGGGTGCGAACATAAAGCGAATCTATTTGACTGCAAAAACAGAGGGTGAAAGAGATAATAATCGTGGCAGGAACGAATGATTTGAAAGAGGACATAATGGAAATGATAGAGGATGTGAGGGAGTTGTTTGAGGTAGCAAAAGAGAAGGGTGAGAGAGTTAGGATGGTGAGTATCTTGCCGCGGTATGACAGCGAAGTGTTTAGGAGGACCATAATTGCCAATGTCTTTATGCGTGGGTTATGCATGGAGAGTGGAGTGGAATTTGTGGATGTGTGGAATGAGTTCGATGGGCGAAAGGACTTATATAAGATGGATGGGTTACATTTGAATGGAGTTGGTGTATGGAGACTTGAAAGAGTGTTGATGAAGGATGTGGAAGTGGATGTACAGACTCAGGGAAAATAGATTTATTAAGAAGTGGGGGGGAGTAGATATGCAGACTTTAGGGGAGCAGTTAAGTGTATGAATGAGTATATTATGCCCGAGCGAGTACGACGGACAACAAATCAGAATGGGATAGTTAGTATAAGGCATCAAAGTAGGGATGGGACAAATGGGCTTCTGCGATTCATGTACACTAATGCCAGGAGTATTAGGAACAAGAAGGAAGAGTTTTTGGCCATGGTTGGCACTTCCAGGCCACAGGTTGTCGGTATTAGTGAAACATGGCTGACAGAAGATGATAAAGCTAGTGGGATTGAATGCGACAGGTATAGCGTGTTCAGGAGTGACAGGTGAATAAAAAGGGGGGGAGGAGTGTTATTGATGATAGCTGATGAGCTTCAGCCAAGGAGTATAGAAGTTGAACTGCAGGATGGGGAAAAAAGCACATTTGAGGCTGTTTGGTATGAGATAGAATCTAGCAGAACAAAATAAACAATTGGGTACTGCTATAGACCAGGTGATGTAGTGGATAGTGGGGATTGTATGCATAAGCAAATAGAAGAAATGAGTGGAAGGAGGGTAATTATTATGGGTGATATCAATTATGGAAACATTGACTAGATAGAGGAGAGGGCATATGGGAGGAAGGAATTGGATTTTATGCGGTTATTAAGGGACAACTATCTACGGCAACATGTATTGGAAAATACCAGGGGGCAGAGAGTGCTGGACCTAGTAATTGAAACTGAGAATGTGGCTGTAACGAACATGACCATGTTGCCACCAATTGGTGAGAGTGTCCATAAGGTCGTGACTTGGGAGGTGGCTAAAGGAGTCAAATTTAAAATTAAGACAGGGTACATGTGGAATTACCGGGCTGGTAAGTTTGACAAGCTTAGGTGTGTACTTGGCTCAATTCCATGGCATGTGAAGCTGCAGGGGCTGGATGTTGATAGTGCATGGGAGGTGGTTAAGAACTGTTTGCAGGACGCAATAGTTGACTGTATACCAAGAGTCCGAATAATAAATCAAGTAGGGGTTAAATGGATGAATAACACTATTAAGCTTGAGCTGCAAAACAAGAAACAATTGTGGAGGGAATTTAAAGAAAAGGGTGACCATCAGGCGGAGGAACAGTATAAAGCTCAGGCCAGGATGGTAACAAGGGTGGTAAGAAAAGCAAAAGCAGATTACGAAAGGAAATTGGCCACGCAGGCTAAAGAGAATCCCAAACAGTTTTTTCAATATGTTGCAAGTAAAAGGAAAAATGCTCATGGTAGAATGATCTTAAAAAATGCTGAGGGTAGGGAGGTAACCGAATCAGTCGATATTGTGGAATTACTGAGCGAGCACTTTTCAAGAGTATATCATCAAGGTGGTGACTTTGCAGGAATGGAAGAACCAACAGCTTATACTGGAATTGTGGTGCATGAAGTGGAGGTGAGTAGTCTATTACAGAACCTCAATGTCAATACTTCCGTGGGATTGGATGGTGTACCAGCTCGTGTCGTACGTGAAGCGGCCAAGGAATTGTCAGTGCCCTTGACCATTTTGTTTAATTTGAGCCTCAGGACTGGGTCATTCCCAAGGGGGTTGAAAGAGGGGAAAATAGTTCCACTGCACAAAGGTGGTTCCAAGGCTGCTGTTGAAAATTACCGGCCAATCAGCATAACAGGAATCATTATCAAGGTCTTAGAGAAAATAGGCAAGAGGAAAATACAAGATTGGATAGAAGAAAATGGGATACTGTATCGGGGACTGCATGGTTTTGTGAAGGGTAGGTCATGCCTCAGTAACTTGGTCAAGTTTTATAACAAGGTGACGGCTGAACTGGATAAGGGTAATGGGTTTACAGTGATTCTACTGGACCTTGCTAAGGCCTTTGACAGGATACCACATGGAATTCTAATCAGTAAATTGCAGCGTATGTGAAAGGACATAGGGTTGGTGAGATGGATAGGAGGGTGGTTGACAGAGAGATATCAGAGAGTGGTTTACTCAGGAGTAGAGTCCACAAGACGCCCTGTGACTAGTGGTGTGCCACAAGGATCTGTTCTTGCACCACTGCTGTTTAATTTGTTCATAAATGATATAGGAAAGGATCTGAGAGAAACAGTTCATTTGTTTGCGGATGATGCGAAGTTGGGTAGGGCAACAGTGAATGCATATGACATCAAAATTTTGCAGGATGATTTGGATAGATTAGAGGTCTGGGCTAAGCAGAACATGTCAATTTAATGTGGCAAAATGTAAGGTTATGCATTTTGGGGTGAAAAGATTGGCGGCAGTTTACTGCATTTGTGGAACCGTGCTCCAGGAAATTGATGAGGCACGAGATTTAGGAGTGTTGATGGATAAGGAATTGAAATTTAGGGGACACATTGCAAAAGTAGCCAAATCAGCTCATCAAATCACTTGATTGCTGAATAATACCTTGACAAGCAGAGACAAATAGGTTAATGTTCCTCTGTATCGAGCCTTGATAAGACCCCATCTCGACTACTGTGCTCAGATTTGGTCACCTAGGTTTCTTCTTGATGGGGAGGAGGTGGTGGAGAGGATCCAGAGGCGAGTGACCAAGATGATAGCAGGTCTGTGGAATGAACCGTATGAGAACAGGTTGAGGATTTGTGGGTTGCAAAAATTGGTTGATAGGTGGAGGAGGGGAGATATGATTGAGACATTCAATTACTGAAGGGTTTCTATAAAATTAATTCAGAAGATATTTTTGAGAACAGGGCTGGTTGTGGGAGGACTAGGGGACATCCATGGAAACTGGGAAAAAGTGTGGTTAGTAAAGGTGTTAGAGCTGGGTTCTTTACTTTTAGAGTAGTGAATGAGTGGAATGCGCTCCCTGAGTCTGTGGTGGATGCTGTGACAGTGAATGATTTTAAGGTGAGGTATGATAGATACTGTATGAATGTCGAATACTTGTGATGAATATGATTTGGGGCCTCCCTCGATGAGTCTAATGACTCCCTGGAGTTGCCCGTAATAATAGTAATAATAATAATAATAATAATATATTATCAAGTCCTGCAGCCTTATTAACATCTAGTTTACTCAACTTCCCATACACCTCTTGCTCACCTACAGTCAGTCTCTCCTCTCCATCATCAACTGCTCTCAATCCTTCCATGAAGTCATATTCACAAGATTGAAAGATCTTTATGAACTGCTCATTAAGTATCTCCAATACACATTCTGCATCAGCTATCTTTATACCATTTTCTTCAATCATTGTCATACTTCCATAATCATTCTTTCTTTTGCTGGCTACATATCGAAAGAACTCCTTAGGATACTTTTTAGCTTCATAAGCAACTGCTGTTCATGCCTCTCTTTAGCTACCCTCACCAACCAAGTCACCTTCCTTGATTGGTCTTTGTAGACCTCATGGAATTGGTTATTTCCACTTCTCTTATGCTGCCTCCACAATGCCCTTTTTCTCTGTATCGCATGTTTAATCTCTTTATTCATCCATCTCACACCTACCTTGTTTAAACTTTTCACCCTTGGAATACATTTAGACATTGCATCTACTAATTAGTTTTTGAAAATCCCCCAAGCTGCATTGATCTCTTTTTCAGCTAACTCCTCATTCCCCGCTACACCCGCAGCTGTCTCCTGAGCTCTTCATAATCACCTCCCCCTTTTAGTTCCACATATACCATTTTCTCACAGGGGTCCTCGCACTGCTGGCAACCACCCAGGTAATCACCTCATGGTCACTCTCACCAATTGGTGGATGATTTGACACCTCATTTATATTTACATCCTCTGATGACATGACCAAATCCAACAACCTCAATCCTCATGTTCCCTCTATTACATAATGTCTGAGGTAGTTATCCCTCAAAAACTCAAGAAACACATTTTCTTTACTTCCAGTTGTGATCTCATCATTCCAGTCTATATTGCTATAATTAAAATCACCCAAAATGATCATCCTTTTCTTATTTACTTGGCTAATTTGATTGTGCATTTCATTATCACCACATCCACATTACCTTATCTATAACAACATCCTCCCAAGTATTTGATTCCATTCACCTCTACTCACACCATACTGCCTCAAAATCACTGGCACTATTTCCCTCTTGCATCTCTACTTTATATGGACATAACTCTTTCTCTATCATCAATAGCACTCCCCCTCTCTTTTTACCCCTTCTGTCCTCACGAAACACATCATACCCTTCCATCTCTATTCCTGTCAGGATTCATCCTCTTCCAACCATGTCTCACTTATTCCGACAATCTTTGCCTGAACAGACGCAATTTGTCCAACCATTTCATCTGCCTTATTTCTTATACTTTGTAGCATTTCTATGCAAACACAGCAGCTCATTTCTGGATCTACAGCTAGTTCCACTGATGCCACTCATTCGATGTGATCTCTCCATGCATGACTGGGGCCATTTCCCTTTCTACTTCTTCAGTTTAGAACCCATTTCAATTCTAACTGTTTCCTCTTGATCCCTGGTCATCCCATTTCTTTCCTGCCTACACATGCTCACTTCCTCTTGGAGCACCTCTATACTCATACCACTCACTTTGCTATTTATAACCACCTCTTCAATCTCTCCTATCTTAATCTCCTGCTCTTCCACATCACTTCCCGCTCGATCTGATTCATTCTCTCTATTCACTTCTCTACCTCCCAGCAGCAGTCTCTCCAAGCGACTCACACCAGAACCACTCAAATGCAGTCCATCGCTCCCATACAGCTCACTTCGTCCCTCAAACTCATTTCACACATTAACAAACTGTACTCCCGTCTCCTAACACATTTCAGCCATCATATCAGTCTAGGGTAATAATAATAATAATAATAATAATAATAATAATAATAATAATAATAAAAGTACAGAATAGATTTAGAAAAGGATTATCATGTAAAGATCGTCTTCTGCCTAAAATTAATAATAGAGAAAAGAAGGAATATAATTTAGAAAGACATATTATATTTATTGACTTTGAGAAAGCATTTGACAAAGTTAAAAAAAGCATTTTATTTAACATATTAAATTAAAGATAAATACCAAATAATATTCTAAAAGCTATCATAAGTATATATGAAAATAATCAAATACATATAAGATTAAATCATTAACTATCATATACGAGGCAGATAAACCAAGGAGTCTGATGGGGATATCCCCTTTTCAGCAACTCTTTAATGTTTATCTAAATGAAATAATAATAAATGGAATAAAAATTTCCATCAAAGTATTAAACTTTCTTCTACTGTGAACTTAAACACTCTCCTTTTTGTCGCTGAACAAACAATAATTACAAATTCTGAAGAAAACTTACAGAAAGGTATTTTAAATTTAAATGAGATAGCCAAAGATTATTGTCTTGTATCTTAGATGATACAAGATGATTGTATCATCTAAGATCTAAGATCTTGTCTTGTGTAATTTCAACCTAATAGAGTGGACCACTCAGAATTTTCCTTGTTTAGATCTCCCCCTTATTTTAAATGTCACCGGCGATAACTTTTCTTGAATCTCATATGGTCCGACCACCTTCCTCCCAAACCCCCCCCCCTTTCTTATTAATGGAGTTTTGATCTAGCAAGTCTAGATCGCCAGGATTCAGATCCTTGTATTTTCTCATTTTATTGGCATAATTCCTTGCCTGTTGTGAGCAAACTTCACTGGATTTGGTTACAATCTTATATGCAATTTTATTATCAGTGATCACACTATTGAGATAGTCGTCAATATCTGGAAATCCTGAATTTACATAGGAGTTCCTGACGTCACTAGGGAAGGTTGGCTCAAATCCATAGACGATAACAGCAGGGGCTTCTCTGATGGCAGTATGTAGAGCAGTTCTGCACGTGAATAATGTGTGAGGTAAGAAAGTATCCGAATTCAAGATCTGGTTATCAGATAATTTAGACAAGGTAAGTTTTAAGGTACTGTTTAATCTCTCACACATTCCATTTCTTTGAGGATGATAAGGTGTGGTGAACACTTTCTTTATTTTAACAACTTACACAGCTTCAACATGACTTCATTTGTGAAGTTGGAAACTTGGTCGGAGAAAATTATCTGTGGTGTCCCGTATCTAGAAACAACTAACAAGAAAAATTTGCATGCCACTGTTCAGGCAGATTGGTCCTTAATTGCTGCAGCCTCTGGAGTTTCCACAAATTTGGTCCTAAACTTCCCAGTTCAGAAAACTGAGAAATCAGGACTGTCTTAAAGCGAGAGTAACGTTTTTGCATTACCCACCAGTTTTCTATGGAGCAAGACTAACAACTGAAAGGCGGTCCATCTTCCAACCTGTCTAAGCTCTTCTATGTAACAGAAAAAACTAATAACGTTGTCGGAATCTTTGCCTGAAAACTGAGGGAACACTTGCTGGGGATTAATATACCGAAAATATTCACTATCATACATGCCTAAACTACTAGAGGGATCCATCATACTTGCATCCAGTTTACAACAAAATATACAAAAATTTTCCAACAATACATAAAATATAACTTTTGCCTTTCAGTTGTCTGATCCGCATCCAAAACCAACTTGCTGTGAATAGCTTATACTCTAAGTTTAATTAACTAAACCACATCCTGTTGGCTGCGCCATTTATGTTGTGTCCCATTCTTGTTTAATTATATATTTTCTTTATACTTTACTCTCCTTTATATATCTTATCCTTTTTCTTCACGGATCGTCACCTCCATACTAGAAATCTAAGCTCTTGCTCCTCTTAGTATCCCAAAACATTTATTTTTTAAAGCTCCGCCATTTCGGATATTTAGTTTATAAAGAAATTTAAAACAAGAAGCAAATTCCTAAATAAGTCTAGAAGTGAAATAATCATGCAGTCGTAACCTTGATCTCATAACTTAACCTTTTCTCTCCCCCCACCCCCGAGCCTAGGTTTGTACGTTATAAGAAGTGATGCATTGAATGGCAATTTCAAACAACTGAATATTTGATAAGCAAGTTTATTAAATTCATAAACACAATACAGTACATTAAATTCTAAAAACTACAATTCAATACTAAAATGATACAATGTTAATAAGTTAAGCAAAATACAAAAATTGAGAATTTCCTACTAGCATGTGGAACAAACTGTTATGTCTCCATAACACACACAAGATAAAGAGGCTTTCCTGTCAATGACTAAGTTGGCTTAAATCTTTCACCTGCTTAAGCACAATAATATGACACAATAATTCAATTAGATACAATTGGTTACACACATGAATTTACAAGAGTTATGTGGGATTCTGTTACTACACTGAACGCCACATTCAATTCTCTTGACCTTTCTCAGCTAAGGGTAAATTACATATACTAATATCTATACACACTATCTCTTGTTCAGTAATACCGATAAACTAGTTTTATGTGACCAGATGTACAGCATTATGCTGTATTATACAGCATTTACTGGTCCTGTAAAGTATTAGTATTGTACAGCAAAACGTACAGTATTTGAAATATTTTATTCATTCACCTTAACAGAAAGTGTAAACTACGAACACGTATTAGTTGTTTATTCTGAGGAACGTTTTCATGTGAAATTATTTTTTGATTATACGCCAAACTTTTAAAGAGTATTTTCAGTTGTGAATAAATTATGGACTGCAGATAAATCACAATAAAACTTGAGACAATAAAGGCCATTCTTATTGTGAAATATAATATGGTTGTTTCCTGTGAAGATTTTATGAGTGAAATATCAGAGGATGATGAATTATTGAAAAGAATTCATTCTTCTGCAAATTATGTTTAAATTGTTCATTTGGAGAGTTTTAATAGATATTCATTGTATAAGATAAACAAAGTTTTTTTTGGATATTTACTTTTGCATCCATTATTGAGAATTTAAATAAAAATTTCTTGATAGTTTAGCAGTAACAATATTATTAATTAGTAATAATAACAAGAATAAAAGCAGAATATTTTATTGAAAAGGTATGATTATGTTTCTGTTGGGATAAGAAGACATACAGCGATTTTAGAATATACGCCTGGAGGGAAGGCAAACTTGCAAAGAAGGAAATAGAAGTTATGCAACCAGTGGAACATGTCCAGCATTGGTCCTTGGAGGGAAGGCAAACCTGCAAAGCAGGAAACAAAAGTTATGCAACCAGTGGAACGTGTCCAGCATTGGTCCTTGGATAATCTGGTAACTAGTTACTAGTTCCCTCTTTCTCTATACTATTAGGTGAGCTAAAGTCCTTGATCAACTCTCATTCAAGTCCTTCAATTGCTTAGTAATAAGAATTACAATTACAGCCATATTAAATTAACAGAATTAACATAAAACCTTTCACAATACTGTTTGATGAAACTCTTCTACTAGACGTTACTTGTCTGCGATTCATGAAGAAAATCTCCTTCTGTAGTGGGACATATTTGGGGTACTTCAGAACATGAGGGCCATATCGGTTGCAGCATATCAGGCTTCTTCTAAGGAAACACGATCTATCTGCTGTTCTGAAGTCATCAGATTCGCCAAGAGGATATCCACAATTTCCACTGATAGACTTCTTCTTATTGTGCTATCTTCTATCGAAGGTCAGCGACCATCTTGGTGAACAAACTGCGATCTTGTGCTAATCTGAGCAGTTGTGCACTGCTCTTTCCTGTCCACGTCTTGATGTTGTCAAACAATGATATTCTTTTTCTTCCTCTAGTTCCTTTGCCATCAATTCTTCCTACCAAAATAGTTTATAGAAGTTGGTATTTGCTGTTTCTCATGATGTGGCCAAGATATGATGTTTTTCGTTTCTTGATTATTTGTACAAGATGTTTAGCTTTGCCAATGGATTTTAAGACCTCTTCATTGGTAATTTTTTCTGTCCATGATATCTTCAGCATTCTTCTGTATAGCCACATCTCAAAGGCTTCGATTTTCTTGATGGTTGTCGCCTTCAATGTCCATGTTTCAACTCCATAGAGCAGAATAGACCACACATAACATTTCAGCATTCGGCATCTGACTTCCATGTTTAGGTCTTTATTGCAGAATAGTGTTCTCATTTTCATGAAGGACTGCCGTGCAACTTCAATCCTTGTCTTTATATCTATTTCTGGATCCCACCGTTCATTAAGCCAACAACCAAGATATTTATATCTTGACACTTGATCAATATTTTTCCCGTTGAGTGTCAGTTTCATTGATGAGGCTGGATGTTTGCTGATGATCATGTATTTTGTCTTGTTGATGTTTATATTTATTCCCATTCTGGCTTTCTATGTATACTCTGTCAATGAGTTTTTGGAGATCCATAATGTTATCTGCAATTAGCACGGTGTCATCTGCATATCGTAGGTTGTTAACAATCTTTCCATTTATTGTGATTCCCTCTGGACATTCTTCCAATGCTTTTTTAAAGATTACCTCTGCGTATATGTTGAACAGGAGTGGTGAGAGCACACATCCTTGTCTCACTCCTCTTTTGATGTTAATATCACTGGTGGTAATGTTGTCTAATTGAACGGTAGCTGACTGATTCCAATACAGATTTGTTATTATTCTTATGTCTTGTTCGTCTAGCCTTGTTTGTTGAAGGACTTCTATTAAGTTAGTGTGTCTGACTTTGTCGAATGCTTTTTCAAAATCTATGAAACACATAAAGAGAGATTTCTGTTTTTCTATGCATTTTTGTATCAATATTTGGGTACAGAAAAGGGCCTCTCTAGTACCAAAACCATTCCGAAAGCCGAATTGTTTCACTTAGAGTTTCTTCACTTTTTCTATAAATGCGATTCTGAATTACTTTCAAAAATATTTTTAATGTTTGGCTCATTAGACTAATAAGTCGGAAGTCACCACAGGAATTCGCTTTAGGTTTCTTTGGGATCGTCATAAATGTAGATTTGAGCCAATCTGATGGAAATTCATCACTTTCATATATTTCATTAAATAGTTTTTCAAGAAGTTTGATGTTATCTGGTTCTATTAATTTTAAAAATTCTGTTTGCACACCATCTGGTCCACTGGCTTTTCCTGTTTTACTTGTTCATATAGCATTCTCTATTTCGCATTTCATGATTGCTGGTCCTTGAATGTTATCTTTTATATTTATAGGCTTCTGTCTAGTATCATTGAAAAGTTCTGTTACATATTTTATCCAAATCTGTGCTTTATTCTCTTCTTCTAGAACTATTTTTCCATTTTCGTCTCTTAGAGACACTATTTACTTTTTCTTCAGTTTTCCGGAAATTTCGTTGATTTTCTTATACAGATTGAAATTATTATGTTTCTTCTGAAGCAGTTCAATTTCAGTACATAAATTTTTCATCCAATTTTCCTTGGCTTCTTTTATTTTTTTCTTAATGATGTTATGTGTTTCTGTGTACCTTGCTAGGTCTTTGTTTTTGTAGATTCTTCTTGTATCAATAAGAGAAAGAATCTCATCTGTCATCCATTCCTGTTGTTTTATATTATTCACATAACCTACTTCTTCAATACTTGTTGTTACAATGGCATTCTTTAAGCTATTCCAAAGAGATTCCACACTTTTTATTTTCTTCTATGTTAATCTGTTGTAATCGCAGGTTAAGCTGTGTCTTGGCACTTTTATTTATGTTCGGGTCTTTCAGTTTTTCTACATCAATTTTCTTTTTCTTCTTTTGTGATTTTTTAGCTGATTTTAATCTAAGACATACTTCTGCAACTATGGGATTGTGGTCTGATGAGATATCTGCTCCAGGATAAGTCTTTGCACTCTTTATACTAATGTGGAATCTTTTATTTATTAGTATATAATTCAGATTTTATATAATTTTATTTATCAGTATATAATTTCAGACAATGTTATGTTGGTTATCTTGAGGCGATTTCCAAGTGTACAGTCTTCTGGGTGGAAGTTTAAACCAGGTATTTGCTATTGTTAGATCTTCTTCCTGACAGAACTGGACTAGACGATCTCCTCTGTCATTTCTGGTGCCTAAGCCATGTTTGCCAACAATTTCTCCATCACCCCCCTCTTCCTACTTTTGCATTGAAGTCACCCATCACTATGTTTATATCATGTTTCTTTGTTAGGTTTTTAATCTCTTTTAGGTGTTCATAAAACTCTTCAACATCTTCACTTTTGTCAGCTGTGGGTGCATAAGCTTGGATGATATTTATGTTAACGGGGTTTCCCTTAAGTTGTAACAGCATTATCCTTTCAGAAAATGGAATCCAATTTAGTACTGATTTATTGATTTCTTCATCTACTATTACAGCTACACCATGTCGATGTTTGTTCTCATCATTCCCAGAGTAATACATTGTTGTATTATCTTGTTGACACTTTCCAGATCCTGGCCATCTTGTCTCGCAAATTCCCAAAATCCGGATGCCCAGCCTCTTCATTTCTCTTGTGGCATTTCTTAATTTGCCAGCTTCATACAGAGTTCTGACATTCCAAGTTGCAATTTTAAAAGTGGACACCATTTTGAGCCCAGAGATTCTTCGCACCCCTGTCCCATTTAAGGGACGCCGGGAACTTGGGGGCCAATTGTAAGGGTTTGCTCGCCATGGTGGTTGTTCTGGAGATAAGGTAGAGCAGTAGTTTCTCCGTTTGCTTTCTGCTCCGCAGTATTACAGACGTACAGAATATAATCATATTGCCATCTGCAAATCTCTGATCACAAGCTTTTCCGTCATCATTTGGCTTCAACCTTGTGTCAGTACTGACAATGCTGCTTCCCAATGTCAGGGGCAGTGACCCCAGCAGGTGCTTATTTAATGGCGGCACTACTCGCCATGTCACCGAGTTGTCATTGGGCTTTGTGAGTTTTAAGTGAGACAGAGTTGCCACTTCTGCTCCCCCACGCCCTGATAGCTCAGTCGCTGTTGGTCAACGGCTGCTTATTCGCCAGATTGCTCTGCTTATATCGCAGCTAGCCTTCATATCTGAAGTCTGTTCCCCAATCCGCCACCTGGGGACGCTCCTGGTAGTAGTCAGCTCTGCCCCGGGACTGATAGACTAGGATTGGCTTAGTATGTAGTAAATACCTTTCTTCCCAACCATGTGGTCTCCTTTGTTCTCGATGGTAGGAAAACGGGACCTAAATACCACTTACTAATATTCCATGTTGTGCTGGATGGAGGGGACTCCTGACTGTCACTCAGGAAACTGCATAAGGTAACCACCAAATGAAAACTGGCAAAAGACCTAGTCTGTGGGGGTTCCTAACCCTTTTATATTATGCCCCTACCGGCACCTCCAGCAATTAATTTTCTTCCCTCCCCCCCCAACATTAGGAGATACGTTTCTCGTAACCTGTTAGGATGGTGTCTCCCTGCTGAACTTTCCATCTTTGGTGGACAGTGTGCATGCGACTGACCTGCGGCACTTTCTAAATCGGGAACCATGATCTTGGACTTTACTTCAGTTCTAGGTAGCACTATGAGTCAGCTTTATCAAACTCTATCAGCTCACCTATTTTTTCTAAGAATTAGCATAACATGTCTAGGTATGATAATGATGAACTGAGCAGAAGAGCAGTAATATTGAATGACATAATAGCTAGAATGTGTGACAAGATAGGACTGCAATATGTGGATGCTTAGAGTGCATTTGAGGACAGAGAGGAATTGTATGCAAGAGACCACTTACATTTGAATGAGGAAGGACGTAGGCATCTGGAGATATTGCTGTTCTGAAAAATCAGTCTCTCCCAGGGAGGATGGTAGCAGGGGTGGCCTCTTGTGGAATGGGTACTTGGGAGAAGGGGGACGACATCAGGTAACACTAATCCCAGTGGAGTCTAGAGGGGATAATTCTGGGTACAGAAACAATGGCATTTATATGCTATATACTAATACCAAGAGTATATGGAATAATTTTATGATAAGTGACAACCTATGTCATCTAAGAGTGGAGACTTTGGAAGGCAGTGACACTAATGATTTTGAAAGCATATGGTATTAGGTAGAGGTTGGCAAGACAGGATATTTAGTGTGGTGTTGCTATAGACCCAGGAGTACAGAAGGCTGGGACCAGGAAATGTTTAGAGAGTTGAGTTTGGCAAGTACAAGAAGAATGATTGTTATGGGAGATTTTAACTACAGTGGTATAAACTGGGGGAGAGGAAGATGCATGAAGCATAAGGGAATGAAATTTCTAGAATTCTTGAGAGACAAATGTCTTAGGCAACATCTAATAGAGAGAACAACAGGTTCAAGAGATTTAGATTTGGTTATAGCATCAGAGGAGTTGATGATTACTGAGATGACATCTCTCCCACCAGTTGGAGAGAGTGACCATATGGTTTTGACTTGGAAAATGAATAGAGATGCAGGAGTATCAAAGAGACGAGAACGTATGTGGAATTATAAGGCAGGTGATTATAATAGTCTAAGACGTCAACTTGGGGAAGTTTCATGGAAGGAGGAATTGGAAGGCCGGAATATCATTGGTGTGTGGGAAATTATGAAAGAATATTTGTTAGCAGCAAAAGTAAGCTGTATTCCACGAGTGAAGAAGAGGACACAATTTGGAGTAAAGTGGATGACAAACAATATTAAACTGGAATTTCATGCGAAAAAGAGGCTGTGGAAGAGATATATAAGGAAACAGGTGAAGAGAAGATGCATGAAGAATATAGGACACAGGCCAGGAAAGTGACTAGTATGGTAAGGAAGACAAAACTGAAATATGAGAGGAGATTAGCCCTAAGATCCAAAGAAAATCCTAGGGAATTTTTTAGATATGTGGCCAGTAGGAGGAGAAATGACTGTGGAAGAATGATATTGTGGGATAAAAATGGGAGTAGAGTGACTGATGCAGAGGACATATTAGAATTGTTCAATTAACACTTTATTCGAGTATTTCATCCTAGAGGAAGCAGTTTTAATGCTAGAGGGATAGGACAGGTTCGAGGTTTAGAGGTACAGGAGGAGAGTGTGTTTCAAATACTGAGTACTCTGGGGGATGTCAGTAAAACTGTGGGACTGGATGGTATTTCACCGCAAGTTCTGAGAGAATGTGCTCGGGAACTGACAGTGCCTTTGATATGGATTTTCAATGAAAGTCTTTGCTGGCTGTGGGAAAGGTGCCCATGGAATGGAAGGAAGGTAAGATAGTGCCATTGCATAAGGGCGGTAGCAGACTCGAAGTGGCTAATTATAGGCTAGTTTGTGTGTCATCAGTAGTTAGTAAGATCTTGGAAAAGTAGTGAAGGACCGTATACAGCATTGGGAAGATAAGGGTAATGTTATCTGTGAGAGTCAAGATGGATTTGTGAAGGAGTGCTGTTGTTTTAGCAGTATGCTAGCCTTTTATGATAAAGTTACAAGAGCATTAGATGAGGGAAAGGCATTTACTGCGATTTTTGTAGACTTAGCAAGGCATTTGACAGGGTGCCACATGATAAACTGATATTTAAGTTGTAGCACATGGATCTGGATGTCAGCTTGGTCAACTGGATTCAGGATTGGCTGTCCGATAGGTATCAGACAGTTCTGTATGGTGGGACAGTTTCAAGGAAGCAGAGGGTTACAAGTGGGGTCCCACAGGGCTCAGTACTGGGACCTATATTGTTTAACCTTTATATTAATGACATTGTCAGTGGATTGCAAGGGGATATTCAGTTGTTTGTGGAGGATGTGAAGATGGGAATGGTTATTAGTAACAGTGCAGATGTGGTAGCCCTGCAAGAGGATCTGAATAAGGTAGACAGATGGGCAAATGAATGGAGGGGAATCAGTTTAATGTAGCAATATGCAAAGTCTTGAAATTTGGGACACATCAATGGCTTCTGCATCGCTTTGGGAGGAGTTATACTGGAGTAAGTAGGGGCGACAAGAGATCTGTGGTTGATAGAAATCTGAAATTTAGGGGGCATATTGCAAAGGTGGTGAAGGTAACACAGAGGATTGCTGCAATAATGAGAAGGACACTGACCTGCAGTGATAAAACAGTTTTCATTCCGTTTTATAAGACCCTGATCAGAACACACTTGGACTATTGTTCTCAGATTTGGTCCCCCAGGATTTGAAGGGGATAAATTAACTGTGGAAAGGGTACAAAGGCGGATAACAAAGATGGTTTCAGGACTGTGCAATATTGGTTAGGAGGATCGGCTAAGGGAATGTGGTCTGCAGAGTTTGGTGGATAGAAGATGGAGAGGTGATAAGATTGAGACTTTTAAACTATTCAGAGGTGGTTACAGGGTTGACACTAGGGAGTTATTTTGCTTAATTGAACAGCAGGAAGTAGTCATGAGAAGGTGGCCATCCCTGGAAGTTACGAAAGGAAACTGTGAGAAAGAGGGTGAGGAGTGGTTTCTTTGCATGGAGGGTGGTTGAACCATGGAATGCATTGCCTGATAGAGTGGTGAGAGTGAGAACGGTCAATGAGTTCAAGGACTAGTATGATAGACTTTGTGTTTCTTAGGAGGGGGACCTCCCTTCGATGAGTCTTAATAGACTTTGTATTTCTTAGGAAGGACCTTCCACGATGAGTCTTTTGACTCCATGGAGGCCTGAATAATAATAGTAACGTGTATAACAAGCATGTCTTTTATGCAAAATTCTTATAACTAAATACTGTAAAATTAATTATCTCATTTTTCTAATATTATACAATCAATATTCTTATACAAGTTAACAATTATTCTTTTCAATATATTTATTTCATTTTATACTTAGATGCAAGCACGATTTTCTTATTAAGGTTTCTACTTGTTAAATTGTGATCAAGTAAATTCTCTTATGAAGTTTACAAAGATCACACATTTAACAGCATCCAATAGTAATCTATTACATGCAGTTTCAACATGCCATGAGAAGAACCTGAACCTCACATGCTTTGTGATTCTTAATTATGCTGTTACTCAATTTCCAGGGATAACGCCAAGTTCTCTCCCACCTGTCATGAGCTGCAAATCTTCCTTACCAACTTATATGTTTTAGTCATATCTCCTTTCTTCTACCTGTTACTTAAACTTTGAATCAGATGTGGATGTGTTAATATACTAGTTAGCAATGGCCCAGGCACAGTATCCTGTAGTATCTCCAGACATTATTCTCTGATACCTGTTAATCAGTCATTCTTCCTTTCATGAAAGAATCTCTATGATGCATATCTTATTATTCTTATCCTAAGAGCCTATGGAGTCAAAGACTCATCTAGGAGGTCATTTTGTTACACACACACATCATAACATGCCTTAAACACATTCAAATTCTTTGCAGACACCATGCTCTCAGGAAATGCATTCTAATCATTCATAGCTCTCCATGCAATAACTTGCTCTCATTCCCTTGTAACCCCTCCTTATACAACTTCCAGGGATGACCTCTCATTCCTTCCTCTCCACCATCTCCAACCATTTTATGAAAAACTCTTCAGTGTTAATACTTCGACACCCCTTACTATCTTCTACATCTCTATCATATCACCCTTCTGATTCTTATCCACAAGACTCTAAATTGCATCTTCTCAACCTTTCTTTATGTTCAACATTCCAGAGAGCAGACACTACCTTAGTCAATTGTATCTGGACAATCTGGATATTTCCAACATCTCTTCATCCTTCTGAAAACCATGTGACTAAATCTGTTCACAGTTGTCAATATGTGGCATAATCAAGCTCTTATACAATGGAATCAGAATCTCGTTAGTTCTACAAGTCAGTGTCCTCCACGTCATTGCCATAATTCATTGTGTTGTCCTCGTAATTTTGGCAATGTGCCCTCTAAATTTTAGGTCCCTATCCATCATCATGCCAAAATCTCTTATTTCTCCATATCCAACAATATATCCCCACCAAGCATAAATTCTACATCCCGTCTTCATTGTCTAAATTTTAAAACCTTACATTTTGCAAAATTGATTTGACATCGTCAATCGTGTGCCCATTCACTCACTCTATTCACGTTTCGTTATAAGGCCAGAGCATCTGGTCTACTCCTCATAGTTTGTCCCAACTCTTCATCATCTGAAAACAACTGAATATCCTGATTCACATCTTCTCCAATATGATTAACATACAGGTTATACAACAATGGCCCTAAAACAGACCCCTAAGCACCACAACACTAGTGATTTTCCTCTTCTGGGATATTGCTTTCACATATACAACTTGCTGATATGTATCAGATAACCAATCTCCAATCCAATACACTACTCTAATATCCTACCTCATCTGCTCTGGTTTGACTATCGACTTATCATGCAGTAATCTATCAAAAGTCTTTCCAAATCTAAGTACAGTATACTACTGTGTCTGTATTCCATGTACAATTCAGCTATCATTTTATTGTAATAAGTAATCATGTTATTAAAATATTACCTCCCTTTAGCAATTTCATACTGTCCATCAAAGATAATACGACTACTCTGAACCCAATTATGGATCCTGTTTCTGACCAGCCTCTCCAACACTGCAACACAACACCTGACACATAGATTAGCCTATAATTTGATGTTTAGTTCTGTTGGAACTTGAACCTATGTAAAACTCATATTAAACATTCATATTTACAAATTTAAGGACAACAAGCCATGTGTTGAAATGATTAATTTGCTTATTATTAATAAAATACCAATTGACGTTTCGACCCCTGTATTGAGGTCATCTTCAGAAAGATACATGTGTATATGAAAACAAGCTCAGCACTCTACAGGGTAAATCGAATCTATGCTGTTAATTGATCTTTTACTTAACCTGACCTCTAGTTGTTAAAAAAAAAAGAAAACTACAATAAATCCTGCTGAAGTCCTCCCTTAATAAGATTTTCTTCTGGACTTGTACAATTAAGGTTGCTATTGAACGTTAAGAAAAAAAAAAAAAACTTCACCAAGTCTTCTTGTATCGAGATTATTCTTTGGCTTGTTTCGGTTGCTATAATGGTTGCAAACGGGTCCTCCACATTGCTGGAATGGTTAGGCAATCATTTTTGTTCAAGTTAGGATCGTGTTTGAGCATTTCACATACTTCTCTAAATTTCCTCTCGAACCAGATTTTGGTGCAGTGTAGGAACTTGATACCTTTCCAATCATTTCTGTAGTAAGTTTGGAGTGCATGGTCTGAAAGGCTGGTTTTTCCAAAATGGAGGTATTTAATATGTCGTTTGTGTTCGTCCTTCCTAATTGGGATGGTGGTTTGACTTATTTCCCCTATGTATGGTAGGTTACATGTGCATTGTATTTTGTAAATCCCTGGGTGGACTACGTGTGGAAGAGGATATTTGGAAGAACTGAGTAGGTGTCTTAATTTTGTTGGGGATTTGAAGGTGGTTTTGATGTTGTATTTGTGTAGTGTTCTGTTTTTTTTCTTCTTCCAAAATGTCTCTAACATATGGTATAGCAATAGCATTCTTGAAATCTTTTTTGTTTTTAATGGTGTCTCTGTGGAGGATCTTGTGAATATTTTTTTTACTGTGTCCATTTTTTTTTATAAATGTATGGTTGATGATCTCATATTCCTGGTTTTGAGCTTGCTCATTTGAACAAATAGTTCAAGAAGCAGCCAATGCGCTCTGTGTTTAAGGGTACTTATGAGCCCTAAGTTTTGTGTTGGGTGGTGGTGGTAAGAAGTTTAGTGTATGTACTGGCCTGTGTGTGTAGGTTTGTGGTAGACCGAGAAGGAGAGACAGCCTGAGGGAAGATGTGCGATGAGTGTGTCTAGGAAAGAAAGAGAGTTGTTGTTTTTTTTTCAGTTTCAATGGTAAATTTGATACGTTTGTGTTGTCTGTTCATAGTGGCTAAGGAATGTATTTAGTGCTTCGTGACTGTGAGGCCAAATGGCGAAAAAAATCGTCGACATATCTGAGCCAAATTTTGTGTTTTAGGCATGCTGACTCTAGAGCTTGTTGCTAAAAGTCTTACATATAAATGCTAGGTATTGGGGGGAAAAAATGCTGAACCCATGACTGTGCCCTCTTTTTGAAGCTAAAAACTGTTTTGCCACAGAAATATCTGGAGGGGGAGTACGTGGGCAAAGAGGGCCGTGATGGATGGTGGAAATATATTTTGTAGGAGCATAATAGTATCATTGATTGGGACATTGGCAAAAAGGGCAGTTATGTCAAAGCTAACTAATAAATCTTGGTTGTTGAGTGTAATGTTTTTAATTTTGTTTATGAAATGTGTATTTTTTATGTAGGAAGAGGAATGACCTACCTGTTCCTTGAGTCTGGCCTCTAATTTTTTGGCTAAGTAGTAATTCAGGCTGTCGATTCCTTCAACAATCAGATGCAGTGGTGTGTTTGTTTTGTGTATTTTTGGCAGGCCATAATTTCTGGGTGCATGGGTATAATGAGGTATTAATTTTTTAGTTGTTTCTTCTGGCCATGTGTTAATGAATTTGAATAATTCAGTTGTTTTCTTTTTGATACATTTCGTGGGGTTGTAATTTATCATTTGGTAGGTGTTGTTGTCCGATACCAAATGGTTCCTTTTTTCTATGTAGATTGTCCAATCTAAAACAAGAGTAGCATTCCCTTTATCTGGATTAACATAGCTGGATAGCTCTGATTTTAGTTGTAAAATTTTGGCTTGGGCACGTTTTTCGTGCCTTGTGGATCTGTTCCCTTAACAACGCTTTTTTCATCTCGGCCTAGATAAGGAGCACTTCAGCTTATGTAAATTTCTTTTGTAGTTTAAAGCAGTTGGGTATTAAGTTCCAGCTATGTTAATCCAGAGATTTGGGATATTTTAGACACGATCACAGATGATACGCCAAGTGCCTATTACTCAAAACAAGGAAACATTAATAATGAAGTTTCAAGCACTAAAACAACATCCAAGCACAAGATGATCAGGATGCAGCCAATGACAAACTGATATCACAAGGAGCAGCCAATCACCCACAAACAAAGTTAGGAGCAATCAACCACCATCGTCCACAGCCTGGTTTTCAACAAATCAAACAAAAACCTCACCCAAAGTGAAATCTCACTGCTGGAAAATGGCCTAAACTATGCCATTGCACAGCAGTCAGTAAACAAACTTGATATCATTTATCAAATCGAAAGATGTCTAAGTTTGTAATTTGCCAATCTAGCTGACAAAATACATATGGAAACAGCTTGCATACTAAACTCAAACAAAAAATCTAAGCACCAACCTAAACAAAATGGAAAAATTGGCCGTCAATACCCTAAAAAATAACCAGGACATTATTATTATTATTATTATTATTATTATTATTATTATTATTATTATTATTATTATTATTAAAACAAGACCTCATGGAGTCAACTACTCATCAAGGAGGTCCTTTTTATCTCACATACATCTCATCATACTGTGTCTTAAACACATTCAAACTCTTTGCAGACACCACACTCTCAGGCAAGGCTTTCTATCATTCACAACTCTGCACAGAAAAAACCTGCCTCTCACACCCCTACTCACCAGCTCTTTATACAGTTTCCAGGGATGACCTATGGTTCTCCCCTGATCTCCAGCTATTCTCTGTAGAACATCTCCATCATTGATCTCATAACAACTCCTTACCAACTTGTAGGTCTCTATCATATCTTCCCCCTCTTCCTTCTCTCCACCAGACTCTGCAAATTACATCTTCTCAATCCTTCTTCATACTCAACATTCCAGAGGTCAGAAACTACCTTAGTCAGTTGCCTTTCGACCTTTTCCAACATCACTTCATCCGGTGACCAAATCTGGGCAGAGTAGTCCATGTGTGGCTTAATCAAAGCCTTATACAATGAAACAAGAATCTCCCTACTTTTCTACACGTCAGTGTCCTCCGCATCATTCCCAGAAGGCGTTGTGTTGTCTTCACAATTTTGGCAACGTGTCCCCTAAATTTTAGATCCTTATCCACTATCACCCTCAGGTCACTTATTTCCTCTACTTCCAACAATATATTCTCACCAAGCATAAATTCTGCATCCCATCTCTGTTTTCCAAATTTTAAAACCTAAAAATTTGCAACATTGAACTCACATCCCCATTTCCGTGCCCAATCACTCTATTTATTCAAGTCTTCTTGCAAGGCCACAACATCTTCACTACTCTTCATGGTTCATCCCAACTTTGCATCATCTGCAAACAACTGAATATCTCCATCTAAATCTTTGCCAATATCATTAATATACAAGTTAAATAGTAATGGCCCTAAAACAGACCCCTGAGGCACCCCACTAGTGACTTTCCTTTTCCTGGATATCGCACCCCCCATACACAACTTGTTGATACTTATCAGATAGCCAGTCTCCAATCCAATGCACTAATCTAATATCCAACCCCATCTGCTCTAGTTTGACTATCAACCTATCATGAGGTACTCTATCAAAAGCTTTTGCGAAATCCAAGTATATTACTGTGTATACTTTTCCTCTGTCCAAGGAAGCAGTCAGTTTATTGTAATAAGTAAGGAGATTACTAAAACATGATTTCCCTTTAGCAAATCCATGCCGTCCATCAAATATTATACCATGGTTGTCAACCCAACTCTGGATCCTAGTTCTCACAAGCTTCTCCAATAACTTAACCACAACACCGGACACAGAGATAGGCCTATAGTTCGATGCTTCAGTTCGATCACCTCCTTTATGCAGTGGCACAATCTTGCCCTCCTTCCATTCTTTAGGAATTTGACCAAGTGCAAGACTCGTATTAAAAAAATATGTCAAGGCAGGAGTCAACTCTCTGGCACATTCCTTCAGAATACACGGTGATATATTATTAAGTCCCACTGTCTTATTTACATCTAGTTTATTCAACTCCCCAAACACCTCTTGCTCACCTACAGTCAGTCTCTCCTCCCAATCATCAACTGCTCTCAATCTCTCCATGAGGTCACATTCACAAGATTGAAAGATCTTTATGAACTGCTCATTAAGTATCTCCACCACACATTCTGCAACAGCTGTCTTTATACCATTTCCTCCAATCAGTGTCATTATTCCATAATCATTCTTTCTTTTGCTGGCTACATATCAAAAGAACTCTCTAGTATTATTTTTCGCTTCATTAGCTAACTGCTATTCATACCTCTCTTCAGCTACTCTCACCAACCAAGTCACCCTCCTTGCCTGGTCTTTGTAGACCTCATGAAATTGGTTACTTCCACTTCTCTTATGCTGCCTCCACAATGCCCTTTTTCTCTGTATTGCATGCTTAACCTCTTTATTCATCCATCTCACACCTACCTTATTTAACCTTCTCATCCATGGTATACATTTAGACATTGCATCTACTAAATATTTTTTGAAAATCCCCCAAACTGCATTGATCTCTTTTCCAGCTAGCTCCTCATTCCATGATACACCTGCAAGCTGCCTCCTCAGCTCTTCATATTCCCCCCCCCTTGTAGTTCCACATATACCCTCTTCTTACAGGGGTCCTCGAACTGCTGGCAACTACCCAGGTAATCACCTCATGGTCATTTTCACCAATTGGTGGATGATTTGACACCTCATTTATAATTACATCCTCTGATGAGATGACCAAATCTAAGATCCTTAATCCTCGTGTGCCCTCTGTTACATACTGTCTGAGGTAGTTATCCCTGAAAAACTCAAGAAACTCATTTTCTTTACTTCCAGTTGCGATCTCATCATTCCAGTCTAATATGCCATAATTAAAATCACCCATGATGATCACCCTTTTCTTATTTGCTTGGCTAATTTGATTATAAATTTCATTATCACCGCCATCCAGATTAACTGGTCTATAACAACATCCCACCAAGTATTTGATTCCATTCACCTCTATCTCACACCATACTGCCTCAAAACCACTGGCACTATTTCCCTCTTTCATCTCTACTTTATATTGACATAACTCTTTCTCTAACATCAATAGCACTCCCCCCCTCCCTTTTTACCCCTTCTCTCCTCACAAAACACATCATACCCTTCCATGTCTATTCCTGTGAGGATGTCATCCTCTTCCAACCATGTCTCACTTATTCCGACAATCTTTGGGCGAACAGATGCAATTAGTGCAACCATTGCATCTGCCTTGTTTCTTATACTTCTATCAATTGTATACAAACACAACAGCTCATTTCTGGATCTACAGCTAGTTCCAATGATACCACTCACTGAATGAGATCTCTCCATGCTGGACTGGGGCCATTTCTCTTTCTGCTTCTTCATTTTAGAACCCTTTTCAATTCCATCTCTCTCCTCTTGATCCCTGGTCATCCCATTTCTTTCCTGCCTACACATGCTCTCACCTCCTCTTGGAGCATTCACCTTTCTCTTGCTGTGTACCCCTGTCCACCCTGAGCCTCCCCATTTAAAGCAGATAAACGGATTGCTACTTTTGATTTAGATTGGGCAAAGTACAAGAAAAGGAACCATTCGGTATCAGATCATAACACCTACCAAATGATAAACTACAACCCCATGAAATACATCGAAAAGAAAACAATTGAATTAATTAAATCCATTAACACATGGCCAGAAGAAGCAACCAAAAATCTAATGCCTCATTATGCCTGCATGCCCAGAATTAATGGCCTGCCAAAAATACACAAAACAAACTCACCATTATGTCTAATTGTTGAAGGAATCGACAACCCGAATTACCACTTAACCAAAAAATTAGCTGCCACACACTCAAGGAATTGGTAGGGAATAACTCTTCCTAAAAATATACACATTTCATAAAAAAAATTTAAAAAATTACACTCAAGAACCAAGATTTATTAGTCAGCTTTGACATAACTGCTCTTTTCACCATTGTCCCGATCAGTGATAGTATTATGCTCCTTCAAAATATATTTCCACACGAAATCACAGCCATCTTTGCCCATGTACTCCGTTCCGGATATTTCTTTGGCCAAACAATTTTTACCCTCAAAATGAGGTACAGCCATGGGCTCACCACTTTTCCCCCTAATAGCTAACTTTTATATGAAAGACTTTGAGCAATGAGCTCTACAGTCAGTGTGCCTAAAACACAAAATTTGGTTCAGATATGTCGATGATATTTTCTCTATTTGGCGCCCACAGCTGCAAAGTACTAAATACATTCCTTAGCTACCCTGAAGAAACACAACGTATCAAATTCAACATTCAAATTGAAAAAAAAAACTACTCTCTTCCTTTCCTAGACACACTCATCACACGTCTTCCCTGAGGCTGTCTCCCCTTCTTAGTCTACCACAAACACACACAGGCCAGTACATACAGAAAAATTCTTACCACTACCCAACACAAAAATTATGGCTCATAAGCACCCTTAAACACAGAGCACAAATTATTTGTTCAAATGAGGAAGCTCTAAACCAGGAATAGGAGATCATCAACCTCAATCAAATCATCAATCAAAAACAACATCAAAACCACCTTCAAATGCCTGACAAAATTAAGACACCTGCTGAATTCTTCCAAAGCTACTCTTCCACACCTAGTCCACCCAGGGGTTTACAAAATACAATACACATGTAACCTACCATATATAGGGGAAAATAAGTCAAACCATCCCAATTAGGAAGGATGAACACAAACGACATATTAAATACCTCCATTTTGGAAAAACCCACCTTTCAGACTACACATTCCAAACATACCAAAGAATTGATTGGAAAGGTACCTACGGCGCACCAAAACCTGGTTCGATAGGAAATTTGAGGAAGCATGTGAAATGCTCAAACACAATCCTAAGCTGAATAAAAATGACGATCTAACCATTCCAAGAATGCGGAGGACCCATTTGCAACCATTAGAGCAACCAGAACAAGCCAAAGAAAAATCTCAGTACAAGAAGACTTGGTAAAGTGTTTTTTTTCTTTACCACTAGAGGTCAGGCTAAGTAAAAAATTAATTAACAGTATTGATTCAATTTACCATGCAGAGTGCTAGAGCATGTAGCTTGTTTTCATATACACATGTTTCTTTCTGTTGATTGCCTAAATACAGGGTTCAAAATCAAGTAAAATGATCATTTCAACATGTGTGTTTTGTGTCCCTAAATTCGTAAATACAAATGCTGATCACCGTATAACTTTTAAAGAAAGAGTTATATTGAACATGTCAAGGCAGATGTAAACTTCCTGGAACATTCCTTCAAAATATGTGCTGATATATCAAGTCTCACAGCCTTATTAACATCAAGTCTCTTCAATTCTCCATATATCCCTATTAAGTTTGTTCAATTCTCCATGGGCCACTAATGGGAAGGGATCAGTAATATACAGTCTCTCCTTTTCAAGTCAACTCTACCTTCCTACGATGCATCCTGTTTCCACAAAAGGGGCTACAACATTTGTGGCAGGCATTCCCACTACAGGAAATGCCAGGTAGACACTAGGTGGAAGCTGCTCTTCATCACCTGGTGAAATTCCACCGTCCAGCTTACTGAAGTACCCCGAATATAAGGAATGGTAACAGAATTACCATAGTTTGTATGTTGAGAGGAATGTGAGATGAAGAATCAACTATTTTGTTAATCTTTTTTGGCATAGTAGCAACTGGTCTGGAAGATACAGCAAATAGAGAAGAGTTCATATGTGAGGGTAGCCTGGTTAGAACATTGGTTAGAGGTTTTGTTGAGAGGAGTTTCAATAATAATATATTGTTAGGAAGGAAGAGGTGTGTATATATACTCATGTGGCTTGGATTTCTGTAAACTGAGAAAGAAATTACACCAGTTGAATTACATGTGATTAGAGTGTTCATAAAAGGCAGGCTATAGTTATTTCTTTTTTTTTTCTTTTTTCTATAGTGAACTGGATTCTGTGGTGCTAATTGTTAAGGTGGAGGAGGAAAGAGTCTGAATATCTGAACAGAGAATACATTATCAATGTATCTAAACAAGATACACTGATAATGTTTAACAAGAAGGTTTAAAATTGGTAGTATCAAGAGTATGTTTTTTAAAATGTTTTCTGTTGAAATTAGCTAGAGAAGGGGAGGGAGAGAGCTCATGACTGTAGTCACATCTTCTTATATATGGTGTCCTTTCAAGTGAAGTAACTGATATGGATGACAAAATTCAAGATCAATGATGTTGGTAGGGGTAAGGGGAACATTTTTAATTAAAGTATAACAGTCAGAAATAGGATATCAATGAATAAAGAAGTGACATCGAAACTCACTATCATATCAGTATTACTTTAAACTAAATTCTCAAGTAAGGACTTGAAGTGGAAACAATTTTTAATATAAGATAATGCATGGTCACTGAGGGAGGGTTGTAAAGATTTAGCTATCTCTTTGTCTAATTTAAAAGAGGAGTTCATTAGCATCTGCTATGAGAGGAGGAGGAATATTGGGCTTATGAATTTTAGGCAACTCTGGGTGGGTGGGAATACTAAATGGTTTGAATTTTTCAACAGATGCAGGTGGCTAAGATGTGGCATTTTTAGAAGTGTTTTTATTGATGTTTTCTATGGCCACACTAATTAATGTGGTCATAATGTAGCAGTTTATAAGTGATGCGGTTTCTGAGCAATGCATTCATTTTCTCTGATTATAATCCCTGGTATTGAAGAGACCACAGTAGCATTATCCTTACTCAATTTAATAATTATATTTTTGTCATTGCATAATTTAGAGAGAGCAGTGAGTTGACCATAAGAAATATTTCTTTTAGGTAGCAAAGATAATGTCTGGATGTTATTATGTTGAGCCTGATGTTGTTAGCAATATTCAAGTTGTGGACACTGGACCCTATATGCCATATGAGGTTTAATTATGGAAGTTGACGAGATGCCACTGCAAAGTTGTAGCCAATGCTAAGGTTGCGGACTGCTGTATTGTTGAGTCTTTTTTGACAAAAGGTTCAAGATAACTTCAGGAAGCTAACACTGAGGCTAAGAAAAAAGATATCTAAATGATGTCAGAAAAAAAGCATGCAACACATAGTCAGCTAGAACTGACTCACCATAACTATCGCAGCAGATGCATTTCTTGTGTTCTCCAAAGTAGATGATGACAGATCTCCCTGTTTCAAAATATATGATAAGTTGCAAGAACATGGAAACTTGCAAAACCCATCATGACGGCAGGCTTAGATGTTGAATGTTATTCATAAATAATTTTAATGGTTTCACACAGTGGCACACTCAGGATTTAATCTTGGAGGGCGGGCCGAGTGCTCAGGATTTAACCTTGGGGGGGGGGGCGAGTTGAGTAGACTATCGCGAATACACACTACGCATCACACACGACCTATGACTGAGCATCTGCAGTGATCGCTAATTCATAAGTAATATAGAAATAGAAGACACGACACAACATAAATAAAAAAAACGAATTTTAATTAGTAAAAGATATTTTTGAAAATTTTCTAGAGTTGTTTACTTTTCTTTGGGGGGTGCCTGGGCCCCTTGGCCCCCTTTGGGTACGCCACTGGTTTCACAACATCAAATTATAGAAGGATGTTTAATAACCAAAAAAAAGATATATGTGGAATTACTGTATAAGGTGGATGATTATGGGAAGCTCTTCAGTCAAGTAGTAGGAAAGTAAGTGAAATTTATACAGCTGCTGAGAGACAGCATACAATGGTGAGGACATGGAGTTCGAAAGTGCTGGATCTTAACAGTAACTTAACAGTAACTAATCCAGCTAAAATGCCTCAGCTTGAGGAAAGTGGTGATGTAGTCTTGACTTTGGAGATTGTCAGACATTTAGAATTTTCTGTTAAGAAAGGATATATGTGGAATTTAAAAGCAGGTAATTATGAGAAACTTAGGAGTCAGCTATCAGCCCTACCACTGCATAAGAATTTGGAGGGGAATGTTTGTATTGCATGAGATGTTTGTATTGCATGAGAGGTGATCAGGAGTGAATGAATAGCATCAAGAAGCAGGAATTGCAGACAATGAAAAGGTTGTGGAGGAAATATAAAGAAAAAGGTGATTGCCATGCCAGTGAGCAGTATGAGGCAAAGGCAAGAATAGTGACCTGCATGGAAAGGAAGGCCAAAGCTGATGAGGCTCAAATGGTTCATTCATTATGTTGCAAGTAAAAGGAGATGTAATAACTATGGAAAGATGACTTTAAAAAGTGCTGGTGGTGGGGAGACAACTGAAACAAAATGGTGATTTGAAGTTGTGACATCAGATGATGGGAGAATAGAGGTTTGAAAAAAAGGAAGTGTTTAGAATAATGCAAAAACTCAATGTGTACATGTTCATATGATCAGATGGTAAATCAGGCCAAGCATTATTGAGAATGTACAAGAGAATTATCACCTTCTCTGACAATGCTTTTTAACATAAGTCATAGTACTGGGAAGGTGCTAGCAGAGGGGAAAGAGGGAAAAATAGGGTGGCTGATAGATTAATATCAAAGAGAGAGTGGTTTACGGGTCAATTAAGTCCAGAAGAAGGCAAGTGATTAGCGGGGTACAACAGTGGTCAATACTTGTCCTCTGCTGTTTAATTTCTGCATCAATAATAATTATTATTATTATTCAGGCCTCCATGGAGTCAAAAGACTCATTGTGGTCCTTCCCAAGAAACACAAATTCTATCAAGACTCATCATGGGAGGTACTTCCTAGGAAACACAAAGTCTATTGTACCACTCCTTAAACTCATTGACCGTTCTCACTCTCACCACTCTATCAGGCAATGCATTCCATTGTTCAACCACCTTTCATGCAAAGAAACCGCTCCTCACCCGTTTGCTCACAGTTTCCTTTCATAACTTCCAGGATACATCAATGGTATAGAATTTGGCGAGATAATTCGGTTGTTTTCTGATTATGCAAAACTGGGAATAGCAAGTCATTGCAGGGGACGCAGAGTTTCTGCATGACGACTTAAATAGAGTAGTAATATGGACAGAGGTTAATTTCTACCAATTTAATGTGGCTGCATGAAAGGTTATGAACAGCTTCCTGTATTACCTGTTTGATTTTCACATTATGATAATAGCTCTTCGGTAAATGATGTGCACGTATCTGCAGTGCCTTCTATCATTGGTTATAATCATTGGTTAGATAAACAGAAACCTCAGTTAGCAATGTCACTAAAATGCATTTGGAAGGAATCTGATGCATATAAAGAGAAGAAAGAAGCCTCTGCGCTCAATAGCCAATCAGTTCTAGTCTCAGTTCTGCTAGGCTGAGGCAGAGTGTTGCTCCAGTTATCCATCCCTCTAATACTGATAAGTGCTAAATGTCGAAATTCTGCTGTCGATCTATAGTCCTGTGAAACAGCCTACTATTTATTTCTTGTTCTACAATGTCTCAATTTTGATGCCTCGAAAGAGAAATGGAGGTAGTCAGAAAGGAAGCAGCATGTAGGAGTGCTGAATTGAAGACAATGAATAGAAAAATTATGACTCTCGAGAATAGTTTAGTTGATGCAACAAGAACAAGAATGGGTCAGAGAGAGAGAGAGAGAGAGAGAGAGAGAGTCAGGTGAATATGAGAGCAAGAGAAAGAGAGAGTGGAAGGGATGGGAAGTTGAGAGAATAAAAGAACATTAGAAAGAGAGGTAATGAGAGGATGCTGTGAAAGTGCAGAAGAAAGGAAAAGCATGATAAGGAGAAGAAATAAAAGTGCAAGAGTAATATGAGAGAGGAAAAGGGCGCATCAAGGACACTACTGTGAGTAGTAATGAAGCCATGAAAGGTATCTTTTTCTTGCTCATTCTCCTCATGTATGAGAATTCATGACCTTAGCCACAATGTCTCTCGATTTCTTTCTGTCTTTTGTTGTCGCAGTGTTCAACTCCAAGGTAATTCCACTGATATTGGAGTTGAACACTGAATTGTAAAGGGAATTTAAGGTGAAGCGTGACCATCAGGTGCAGGAACAGTATAAAGCTCAGGCCAGGATGGTAACAAGGGTGGTAAGAAAAGCAAAAGCAGATTACGAAAGGAAATTGGCCACGCAGGCTAAAGAGAATCCCAAACAGTTTTTTCAATATGTTGCAAGTAAAAGGAAAAATGCTCATGGTAGAATGATCTTAAAAAATGCTGAGGGTAGGGAGGTAACTGAATCAGTCGATATTGTGGAATTACTGAGCGAGCATTTTGCAAGAGTATATCATTCAGGTGGTGACTTTGCAGGAATGGAAGAACCAACAGCTTATACTGGAATTGTGATGAATGAAGTAGAGGTAACTAGTCTATTACAGAACCTCAATGTCAATACATCTGTGGGATTGGATGGTATACCAGCTCGTGTCGTACGTGAAGTGGCCAAAGAATTGTCAGTGCCCTTGATCATTTTGTTTAATTTGAGCCTCAGGACTGGGTCAGTCCCAAGGGGGTGGAAAGAGGGGAAAATAGTTCCACTGCACAAAGGTGGTTCCAAGGCTGCTGTTGAAAATTACTGGCCAATCAGCATAACAGGAATCATTATCAAGGTCTTAGAGAAAATAGGCAAGAGGAAAATACAAGATTGGATAGAAAAAAATGGGATACTGTATCGGGGACTGCATGGTTTTGTGAAGGGTAGGTCATGCCTCAGTAACTTGCTCACGTATTATAACACAGTGACGGCTGAACTGGATAAGGGTAATGGGTTTACAGTGATTCTACTGGACCTTGCTAAAGCCTTTGACAGGATACCACATGGAATTCTAATCAGTAAATTGCAGCATATTGAAATGGACATAGGGTTGGTGAGATGGATAGGAGGGTGGTTGATGGAGAGATATCAGAGAGTGGTTTACTCAGGAGTAGAGTCCACAAGACGGCCTGTGACTAGTGGTGTGCCACAAGGATCTGTTCTTGGACCACTGCTGTTTAATTTGTTCATAAATGATATAGGAAAGGATCTGAGAGGAACGGTTCATTTGTTTGCGGATGATGCGAAGTTGGGTAGGGCAATAGTGAATGCAGATGACGTCAAAATTTTGCAGGATGATTTGGATAGATTGGAGGTCTGGGCTAAGGAGAATGGATGTCAATTTAATGTGGCAAAATGTATGGTTATGCATTTTGAGGTGAAAAGATTGGCAGCAGTTTACTGCATTGGTGGAACCGTGCTCCAGGAAATTGATGAGGCATAAGATTTAGGAGTGTTGGTGGATAAGGAATTGAAATTTATGGGACACATTGCAAAAGTGGCCAAATCAGCTCATAAAATCACTTGGTTGCTGAAGAATACATTGACAAGCAGGTTATTGTTCCTCTGTATCGAACCTTGATAAGACCCCATCTCGACTACTGTGCTCAGATTTGGTCACCTAGGTTTCTTCTTGATGGGGAGGAGGTGGAGAGGATCCAGAGGCGAGTGACCAAGATGATAGCAGTTCTGTGGAATGATCCGTATGAGAACAGGTTGAGGATTTGTGGGTTGCAAAAATTGGTTGATAGGCGGGGGAGGGGAGATATGATTGAGACATTCAAATTACTGAAGGTTTTCTATAAAATTAATTCAGAAGATATTTTTGAGAACAGGGCTGGTTGTGGGAGGACTAGGGGACATCCATGGAAACTGGGCAAAAGTGTGGTTAGTAAAGGTGTTAGAGCTGGGTTCTTTACTTTTAGAGTAGTGAATGAGTGGAATGCGCTCCCTGAGTCTGTGGTGGATGCTGTGACAGTGAATGAGTTTAAGGCGAGGTATGATAGATACTGTATGAATGTCGAATAGTTGTGATGAATTTGATTTGGGGCCTCCCTCGATGAGTCTAATGACTCCCTGGAGTTGCCTGTAATAATAGTAATAGTAATAGTAATAACAATAATATTTTTAATTTGGTCCAACCATCTTGGTCTTGGGAGTCCACGTTTTCTTTGTCCTTCCACTTTGCTCTGGATAATAAGTTTTTCCAGGTTGTCATTTTGATGTCTTGAAATGTGACTGAAATATCTGAGAATTCTTTTATCTACAATGTTACATAGCTGCCTCTTGATTTTTAGTTGACTTATTTTACTTTCATTAGACCTTCTGTCCACTCAGGAGACTCTCAACATCCTTCTCCAGTACTACATATCGAAGCTGTTTATCTTGTCCACATCTTTCTTGCTGAGTGTCCAAGATTCAGCACCACAAATGAAAATCAAAAACACCAAGCTATTGATTAGTCTTGATTTAATGGTGATAGAAATGTTTCTGTATTTCCATATTTTCTGTAATTGCACCATTGCTGCCTTTGCAATGATAATTCTTCTTTTAATTTCTGGTTGACATATACTCCTGGTGCTTATTAGAGCTCCAAGGTAAATGGAGCTTTAATAAGTGGAGTGGTGGATGAATTCATTCATCCACCACTTTGATGAAATGAAATGAAATCATCCACCTTCTCAAAGTCAATTTTATGGGCAAAATTCATTATCATATATGGCCATGTATTTTATCATGATTATTTCTTAAACATATTTCAGCCTTTCCCATTCAGCTATTTTAATGAGGGGCTCCAGTTCTCCTTTGCTGCTGGCAATAAGAATAGTATCGTCAGCACACCTAAGATTATTTATATTTTTACCACCAACTGAGAAACAACTATCATGCCCGTTAAGTGGCTTTCTCATAATGTATTCTCTGTAAAGATTGTACAGATTGGGGAGAGTATGCATCCTTGTCTCACATCTTTCTTGACATTGAACTGCTGAGATGTTTTTCCATCCATTTTCACCACAACGTGATATCTCTCATAGAGTTGTTTTAAAATATGTGTCAAATGTTCTGGGATACCCATTTTACTTACTATTTTCCATAGGTACTTCCATCTGACACAGTCAACTGCTTTGGCATAATCAATGAAGTATATATACAAGGGAATATTAAATTCTTTAGCCTTTTCTTCCAAATGCCTTAGATTAGAAATTTGATTTCTGGTTGCACATCCTTTTCTGAAACCTGTCTGTTCTGCAGGAAGTTGTTGCCAGACATATTAAGTCTATCTTTAATAATACAGTGAAGAATTTTGCTTGCATGTGAGATCAAGACTATCATTCTATAATTATTGCATTCGTTGACTTTTACATTCTTGTGTAATAGGATAAAAATGGATTTTACCCGATCATCAGGCCAATCTCCTGTCTCCGAGATTTTATTACAAATTTTTCTCATGATTTCGATTTCTATGGGTCCTAGCATGCATGAAGTTCGCTTGGTATCTGGTCTTGGCCTAGGATTTTCCCTTTTCTGAGATTTTTAGAGTTTCTTCAACCTCTTCTTTTAAAATTTAATGTTCCTTATGGAAGTCTTTGGTGTTTTTCTTGTTGAATGAGACTGAATTATCTTTGTATAGACTTGAGTAGCAGTCTTTCCATCTTAGTTAAGATAAAAAGCCAAATGGCTAGTTTTCTGGCACCTTAATATAGAAATTAAGGGGATAAACATCCTTTGTTGTTTTATAGTCAGTAAGCGAAACTAAAGATCGATAACTACGATCTATGAGTTTCATGCCGAAAAACTATCGGTGAAGGTAATTCGAAGTAAAGGTGGAGCAAGCTCCCTCACTATTCTTGATATTTTCTCATAATGAAAACACAGCTGTGTTTTACATGAAAACACAACTGTGTTTTACAGCTGTGTTTTCATGTAACCTCTCTGTGCCAAGAGATGCCACTTTGGTTTGCCAGGCTGGTAGTTGCCCCCTTATAAGTTCTATCCATTGCTACTAAATTTTTCTAGGGATATTAGTGGAGTGGTTTCCTGTTGCCAGAAGCTTCAGAGATATAAATGCACTTTAAAGTTATTCTTCGAGTGTGGTTGCCTATTCTATAACAGTTGTCACAAGAACAGAAAAAGTTTGTATCCAGTTGTCTTTTAAAATGTTAGATGTTGTTATTTGAGTAATCTTTAATAATTGAGGATACATTATTCTAGGATATGAATTCTGCTTTCAGGCTGTATTTTTTAAGAATCAAGACTATTTTATAAATTCCCTAACATTCACTGAACAAATTCAAGCAGCCATGCGATACAGGAGTCATTGTGTATTATTATAATTCAGGGTTATATTCTATTAGCATTTTTAATTATTATGTTATATTAGCATGTTTAATTACGATTGTTTTTATTTTGGCCTCTATAGGATGTAGTTTGCTCTGTTTCTGAATAATTACATTTTCATTAACATCCTTTCTGTTTTTTGGTTAATACCATTAATCACTGTACCAGCTTGGATGTGTATATGCATCCAGAATTACATTATTATTATTATTATTACATGATATCTCCAGGTAGTCCAAAGACTCATCGAGGGAGGGCACCTACTCTACAACTCTCCATCTCCTCGTGTGTAGAGGCTTAAACTCTCTCACCATTCTCTCACAAACTCTCTCACTACCACCCCTCTCAACAATATGGCATTATTAAAACTCTTACTAAGAGAGTCAACAATCTTTGTTCCAGTGGAACCGCCCTCACTACTGAGCTTAACCACATACACAACACTTTCCTCTCCAATGGCTATAGCGATCACAGTATCAAAAAAATAATCAACTCCTCCCCCATTCCCTCTCCTTCTCGTCAACAAGAATTTAAAAATGCCATCACCATACCCTATATCCGTGGCACATCCGAAAAAATAGCCAAGATACTAAAAAAGTACAACCTACACACAGCATATAAGCCCCACTGCAAACTTGCTACCCTTATCCGTTCTACGAAAGATCAGCTCTCTCTCTGCCTGGAGTTTATAAAGTACCCTGTTCCTGTAAGCTGGCGTACTTTGGACAGACAGGCAGATCAGCATCCATCCGCCTAGAGGAACACAGGTCTTACATCTGCCAACACAACTATGGCCATTCAGGCTTGGCTGACCATGTTTTGGACACCACCCACAGGGTATCTTGGAAGAAAACCACCATGCTCCACCACAGCAAATTCAAGAAAGAGAGACTTTTCTTAGAAGCAGCAGCAGCTCTCAAAAACCAACCAAATCTGAATAAATACGGTTGTATTAAGCTTCCAAAGATTTGGGAAACACTCATCACCAGAGGTCCCACCTTACATTCCAGGCCCTGCCCTTTGAGGGCGCTCCAACTAGACAGGACTTTAGTGTCACCCACGTGGTTGGGCCCAGTATTGTTTATTATTTGTGTGTATGTTACATTAATCAATTTTGTAATCCCCGTAGATGTCCTAGTGACTAGGACGAAATATAGGAAGTATTAAATTATATTTTAATTCTTTTTGAGTGCTGTAAAAAATCCATTAAACCTCCAACATGATCTCCATTTCCTCCACTGAATCCACCAACTACAGCAAACTGCATCATCTACACCAGCACCATCTACCGCCACCACTAATATTTTCAGAGACAATCAAAATAATCCATGCCCACAGCGGGATTCGAATCCACAGCCTTTTGGCTGGAGAGCGGATACACTAACCACTCGGCCAACCAGGCTGGCATTACATATACGAAGTGGCCCTTGAAGTCAGTATAACCATTGGATATTATGGAATATACTGTATATGATACGGATAAAAACACTTATATTATTGATATATTTGATCCATGTGGCTGGTTAGATAGTTAATTTTTACTGATGAATAACAACTGCAGAATCATAAATTTGGTTGCATGAAACTGCCCCAAATTTGGGAAGCTTTCACCCTCCATACTTCAGTCCAATAGCCAAGGACACCCAGTGGGAGGGATGGGAGAGCTATTCCAGACTTTAGGCCTACTCTCAGTTGATCAGCATTCATTGCTTAATGTAGTTTTGCATGAATGTATCTTATTATACTTTGTTCCCTAATGATGGCAATTTGACTTTACTGAAATATTGGAAATAATAATTACGTTTATTTTAGTTGATATTAGTCTATGTTGTAATTTAATTAAAAAATGCACTCAAGAATAGCCATGGGGTAACTTAAACCTTATCACCAGACTTCCTATTACAGTAAGGGGCATGTACATTGAATGGGAGAGAGAGAGAGAGAGAGAGAGAGAGAGAGAGATGCATATGCAGTGGGAGATTTTGCAAGGGCTTTTGATAGATTGCAATTTGATAAGTTGATAATTAAACTAGAATGGATGAAGTTGAATAACAGGTTAGTGCATTGGATTAGAGAACTCCTATATGATAGGTATCAACAAGTTGTTTATGAAAGAGAATAAATACAAAGAGGAAATTCACTAGTGCTGTGCCTCAAGCATCTATTTAAGGGCTGTTGCTGTTTGACATGTATGTTAATACATGTCAAACAGCAATGGAGAAGATTTGAATAGAGATATTCATTTGTTTTCAGTTGATGCAAAGTTTGACAGAACTATATGCAGTAGGGTAGATGTTGTAGAGCTTTACAAGAAGACTTGAATATGGTGAGTGAGTGAATATGGGCATGAGCATAAGGTTACCAGTTGCAATGTATAAAGCTTTATAATTTGGAAAACAAAGATGGAACCCAGCATATAGAGGAGAGAATAGTCTCTTCCATAAAAAAAAATAATAATAATAATAAAAATATGTGAAAATATATTGGAGGATGTAGAAGGCATAAGATATTAGGAATGATGGTAAATAGGGAACTAAAATGTAGAGGAAAGGTGCTAAAATTGCAAGAACAGAAGAATAGAATCTAGTAATAATGTGGTAAACACTAACTTGAAGACATAAGGAAATTGTAATTCTATTGTGTAAGGCCTTGATTAGGCCCAAATGGACCATTGCAAACAGATTTGGTCACCTGATTTTCTAAAGGGTGAAGAGATATTGGAAAGGGGCCAGAAGCAATTGATGAAGGTGGTTACTGGTCTCTGGAATGTTGAATATGAAGAAAGATTGAGAGAATGCAGTTTATAGTCTAGTAGACAGGAAGAGGAAAATATGATAGAGACATAAGCAGTACTGAATTTTTTTAATCAGATTAATACTGAAAAGTGTTTTCATGGAAGCGTGGAAGATCAGGGGGGAGGACTAAAATGTAGGTTTTTTTATATGGAAAGTAGTGAACAATTAGAATGCATTGCTTAAGATTGTGGGATAAATGCAGGGAATGTAAATGCATTTAAGGCACAGTATGATGAGCAGTTTCTGGAGAGTTCACCAAAAACAATTTATAGAAAGACGATTTAACGAATGACAATTTACCAAAAGACGATTTATTGAAAAAATAAATCATGAAAATCAGTACATTGAACAACAGTTAATCAAAAAGCAGTTCCCCTAAAAAAGCAATTCACTCTGAAGTTAATTGAAAACACAATTTATCGAAATGTAATTGATTGAAAAATAACAATTAATCGAATAATCACAATTTGTCGAAAATACAGAGAGCACCAAAAAATGAATTATGAGACATGGGGAATGAAGATGTGTATGGCAATTTTTTGTTTTGTTTTGTTTTGAGAGGAATATATATCTATCAGGTAACTTTAAAAAATCAAAGTTTATTTTTCACTTGGCTAGAGTATAACAAAATTAGTTTAATCCTTTATCCAAGTGTGAGCAAACAAAGTTTGCGCCTAAAAGTGAGCCAAGCCCACTGAAGCCCCCACTGAAGAGACCTCAATAAAGGTCGAAACTAGTCTGGGTAGTGGCCCTTCCCTTAATGCATAACATTAGACATATCCACAAGGAGATGTGTTTTGCATTATAGGAGATACTGAGATAGGAGTGTTGGTATCTTGCTCCACCTTTGCAACGAGCTGCCCTGGTGTTGTACCACCTTAACCCAGTCCTGAAGATACTTTCAGGTGCAAACTTTATTTGCACACACTTGGATAAAGGATTAAACTAATTTTATTATATTCAAAAAATGAAATCAGCTAACGCCTTTTTATTCCTGTATACAGGGAGTAGGCGAGGACATTTAGCCCTATCTAACTTTTATGGAGACTGAGTGGGCAGTTCAATCTCTACTGGTACCAATCAGAGATAGATGGCCCCAGGCGATCACTAATTAAGCGGTACACAGTGAAGAGAGACGGCTCAGACGTACTGCCATCTCATGGTCCCTAACCCTAACACAATATATTTAATGTCTGAATTAATGTGGGTTCTACGGTCGATTTTCTTGAGTTTACAGGAAGAAAAACCCGAGTTTCCGGGAGGAAAACCTGCTTGCCCGTGCCAGAGATCGACTAACTCTGGAACCGGTCGAAAAAAGGCTTAGAAAAATTTCCTCTAGTTGCCGACTAGACTCGAAGCCTAGTCTTCCTTCGTGCGGCCAAGCGCTGTGATGTGTATTTAACAAATGTAACAACAGTAGTGCGAGGTAAGTTTAACCAACTGCCTTTCTGTGATAAACCATTGTCCGCAAATTTAATCATTTTATTCTTAGTTGGTAATGTAATAAGTTACGTGACTTTTTTTTGCTTAAAGCAATAGCAACCATACTAGGAATTTTATCAAAGCTATGACATTATTAACAACTATAAAAGAAAATAATAGGTATAAACAATTTACAATTCACAGCCAGCATAACACCAAAACAAAGAGATATAACCAGTAACGAACGTTTGTAAATAAACCGCCAGAGAAACATGCATGACTGTTTCGAAGGAGCAGGTTGTCACTAAAACTATCTTATCAGCAATTGTTGGAATGTTTTAATAAACACTTCGAACAAAAATGATATTCAAGAAATGGATAGAACCATAAGAAAGAACATATCTTAAAATCCTTTAACCTCATGTTTCATCAACTTGTAATATTTTTTTATTATTATTATATTTTATTTTAGGATAAATAAATAAATAAAAGGCCGGTTTTTAGCCCTATCTAACTTTTGGAGACTCAGTGGGCAGTTCAATCTCCACTGGTACCCAATCAGAGATAGCTGGCCCAAGGCTATCACTGATTAAGCAGCACGCAGTGAAGAGAGACGGCTCAACAAGTGCCGCCATCTCTTGGTCCCTAACCCTAACACTCATATTTTTTTAAATGTCTGAAATAATGTGGGTTCTACTATCGATTTTCTTCAGTTTACGGGACATAAAACCCGAGTTTCAGGAGAAAAAAACCCACTTGCCAGTGCCGCTTGTCGGTTCTCTACTAACTCGGGAACCGGTCGAAAAAAGGCTTAGAAAAATTTCCTCTAGTCTCTGACTAGATTTGAAGCCTAGTCTTCCTTCGTGCGGCCAAGCGCCGTGATGTGCAAATGCCACATCCACTGAGCTACACAGGCTTTAATAATAATAATAATAATAATAATAATAATAATAATAATAATAATAATAATAATAATAATAATAATGACAACATTTTCAGCATAATGTCTTTCTCACAAACAAACAAAAGAAGTTAGCTTTTAGAGGATTACCAAAGCAGGGAGAAATATTTATCAGAACAAACTATCAACAAAAAGGATAATTTGACTTGCTGTATTTAGTCTGGTTCTAATGGAGAGACGTTATTTTCCTGAACTGTATGTAATTTTCCTTCTTTCAATCAAATGGAAGATTATAAATCTCCTCCGATTCAAATAAATATAAACCAAGAAATAATAATTTTATGTACATTTTCAAAATAAATAAATAAACAAGAAATAAGAAATAACATTTATAAAATGCATTTCAAATTTTAAAAGGCAATGCAATTAAAAGGTCATAATTAAAATACTCTGCGTGTTGTGTATGTATGAAGTAAGCAGATAATAGTCCCCACTTGGCTACGTGTTGAAGAGGTAGAGGGAAAAAAAATCCAGATAATTTTAAAGGTAACAAAAATTATAAATTATGGTAAACGAATCACAGGATTATCGGCAGTTGTTACTTTAGAGCTATTTAACTTCTCATTCATTTTATTTCTGTGATGTTTTTTTTTCCTGGCTATTTCATCAAGCAATTACCTGGTGTTCTTTTTCTTTCTTCCCCAGCCAGCTCTTGGCATAAATAAATATGTTTCTTTGAGAATTCCACATTCATAAAAGCAGCATGATGCTTCACATTGTAAAACCAAGCTTCCTTCACACTGGTTATTTTGCCGCAATGTATTCACCAATGACTTAAACAATGTTCTTCTTTGGTGATTTCATTTTACAAACGAAGTTCTAAGATTAACAATGGTTAAACATGTTTGTTACTAATATTTTGTACACAGTCTAAGTGAATATAAACTTTTTAAGTCAAGTTACTGCAAACGAAAGTTGTTGGAAGAAAACAATGCTCATCCTTCCTAACTAATTAAATTATTTCGTTAACTTCTAATATATCGCACATAATATCATGAGAAACTTTGACCGCTGTTCTAGAAACGTTTTCCCATCAAGGCAACAAGATATACTGTTATATACTGTTATGCAGAGGAAGGAACACTGCTTTATTATTGTTATTTTATTATTTTTTAGGACTCCATGGATTCAAAAGACTCATCGCATGAGATCCTTCCTAGGAAACGCAAGTCTATTAAGACTCATAGTGGCAGGTCCCTCCTAGGAAACACAAAGTCCATCATACCATTCCTTAAACTCATTGACCGTTCTCGCTCTCACCACTCTATCAGGCAATGCATTCCATGGTTCAACCACCCTCCATGCAAAGAAACCACTTATCACCCTCTTGCTCACAGTTTCCATTTGTAACTTCCAGAGATGTCTGTCCCTTTGTCATCACTCCTTCTCGCTGTTCAACCAAGCGGAAGAACTTCCAAATGACAACCCTGTAACCACCTCTCAACAGTTTAAAAGTCTCAATAATATCACCTCTCCTTCTTCTATCCACCAAACTCTGCAGTCCACATTCCCTTAGCCAATCCTCCTAACCAATATTGCACAGTCCTGAAACCATCTATGTTATCTGCCTTTGTACCCTTTCCACACTTAATTTATTCCCCTTCAAATACTGGGGACCAAATCTGAGAACAATAGTCTACGTGTGGTCTGATCAGGGTCTTATACAAAGGAATGATAATTCTTTTATCTCTGCAGGTCAGCATCTTTCTCATTATTGCAGCAATTTTCTGTGTTACCTTCACAACCTCCCCTGAATTTCAGGTTTCTATCAATCATCAACCCCAGATCTCTTGCCTCCCCTACTCCTCCAGTATATCTCATCCAATAGAGTATGCAGCTTCCCATCGATGTATTCCGAACCTCAAGACCTTATAATTTGCTGCATTAAACGGAAACCCTCATTCATTTGCCCATCTGTCTAGCATATTCAAATACTCTTGCAGGACTACCACATCTTCACTATTACTAATAACCCTGCCCAACTTCACATCACCTGAGAACTGAACATCCGCTTCAATCCACTGATGTAAAGATTAAACAATACAGGTCCCAGTACTGAGCCCTGTGAGCCCCACTTGTAACCCTCTGCCTCCATGAAACTGCCCAATCATACACAACTCTCTGATGCCTATCTGACAGACAATCCTGAATCCATTTGACCAACCTGACATCCAAACCCATGTGCTGCAACTTAAATATCAGCTTTTCATGTAGCACCTTGTCAAATGCGTTCAGTAAATCCAAGAAAATAGCAGTATATGCCTTTCCCTAATCTACTGCTCTTGTAACTTTATTATAAAAGTCTAGCATATTGCTAAAACTAGAGCGCCCCTTCACAAATCCATGTTGACTCTCACAGATAACATTACCCTCATCTGGCCAATGTTGTATACGGTCCCTAACTAATTCCTCCAAGATCTTAACAACTACTGATGATGCACAAACTGGCCTATAATTAGACACTTGCAGTCTGCTACCATCCTTATGGAATAGCACTATCTTATCCTCCTTCCATTCCATGGGCAACTTTCCCATAGCCAGACTTTCATTAAAAAGCCAGGTCAAAGTAGCTGCCAGTTCTTTAGCATATTCTCTCAAACCTCGTCCTGAAATACTGTAATAGTGCAGATGGGGTAGCCAGTGACACACTCAGGATTTAATCTTGGAGAGGGCCGAGTACTCAAGATTTAATCTTGGGGTGGGGGGCGAGTTGAGTGGACGATTTGAGAATACACACAACGCATTACATACGAGCTATGATTGAGCATCTGCAGTGATCGCTAATTCATAAATAGTATAGGAATAGAAGACACGACACAACATAAATATTTAAAAAAAAAAAGAATTTTAATTAAGAAAAGATTTTTGGAAATTTTTCTAGTGTGTTTTTCCTTTTTATTTTGGGGGGCCAGGGCCCCTTGGCACCCTCCCTAGGTGTGCCAATGGTGGTAGCCCTAAAAGAGGATTCAAATAACCTAGATAAATGGGCAAATGAATGGGGTATTTCAGTTTAATGCAGCAAAATGTAAGGTCTTGAGGTTTGGGAAACATCAATGGGATGCTGCATACTCTATGGGAGGAGTTATACTGGAGGAAGTAGGGGAGACAAGAGATCTGGGGTTGATGATTGATAGAAAGCTGAAGTTTAGGGGACATATTGCAAAGGTGGTGAAGATAACACAGAGGATTGCTGCAATTATGAGAAGGACACTGACCTGCAGAGATAAAAGGGTTATCATTCCATTGTATAAGTCTCTGACCAGACCACACTTGGACTATTGTTCTCAGATTTGGTCCCCAGGATTTGAAGGGGATAAATTAACTGTGGAAAGGATACAAAGACGGATGACAAAGATGGTTTCAGGACTCTACAAGGATAGTTATGAGGATCAGCTGAGGGAATGTGGACTGCAGAGTTTGGTGGATAGAAGAAGGAGAGGTGATATGATTGAGACTTTTAAACTGTTGAGAGGTGGTTACAGGGTTGACACTGGGGAGTTCTTTCGCTTGGTTGAACAGCGGGAAGGAGTGATGACAAGAGGCCATCCCTGGAAGTTATGAAAGGAAACTGTGAGGAAGAGGGTAAGGAATGGTTTCTTTGAGTGGAGGGTGGTTGAACCGTTTAATGCATTGCCTGATGGAGTGGTGGGAGCAAGAACAGTCAATGAGTTTAAAGAGTGGTATGATAGACTTTGTGTTTCTTAGGGGGGGGGGGCTCCCCTCGATGAGTCGTGACAGACTTTATGTTCTTAGGAAGGACCTCCCACGATGAGTCTTTTGACTCCATGGAGGTCTAAATAATAATAATAATAATAATAATAATATTAATAATAATAATAATACCATCCAGTCTCACTGTTTTATTGAAATCTAAAATACCCCGGATTTGAAACACGCTCTCCTCCTGCACCTCTGTACTCGACCGTGCCCTATCCCTCCAGTATTAAAATTTACTCCTCCTGGATAAAATATACCAATAAAATGTTCCTTGAACAATTCCACTACTGCATCAGTCACCCAATTCCCATTTTTATCGCAGAATGTCATTCTTTCACAATTATTTCTATTCCTACTGGCCACATTACTAAAAAATTTCCTAGGATTTGCTTTGGATCTTAAGGCCAATCTCTTCTCATATTCCAGTTTCACCTTCGTTACCTCATTAGACACTCTCCTTGCCTGTGTCTTATTTATATTCTTTAAGCATGTGGAATTTCCCTGGGGCATATATGTTATTCATGTCAGGTCGTGTGTTTTTTTTACTTATGGAATTGTGGGTGATGGTTAAAGATAAGGATTCGTGCTGTGATTGGTGGGACACTTTAAACCAAATTGGGGTAGGGTAAATGGAGGAACGTCAGTGTCATGGATGTGTGCTATTATAAGATGTAGGTAAGTAATGTAACATGAAAGGAAAACAAAAGTGTGTATGTGTGTGTGTGTGTGTGTGTGTGTGTGTGTGTGTGTGTGTGTGTGTGTGTGTGTGTGTGTGTGTGTGTGTGTGTGTGTGTGTGTGTGTGTGTGTGTGTGTGTGTGTGTGTGTGTGTGTGTGTGTGTGTTTGAGGGGACCACCATGTTAGCCTGTAATTATTATTCAGAAAAAAGTCTAAATGCTGCTGCCATCTCTTAACTCTAAACTAAAATTCACATACTCAATAACAGGAATGAAATTCCACAAACCTATGTCGGAAAATTTGTAGTGCCAAATATAAACAACTGAAAACACAACGTGATGTCCATGATGGATGGGTGTCACCCTGGGAAATTCCAAGGATTACATACTCTATCTTGTCTATGAACATCACCCAAAATCCCATATGCAGACAAAAATGCACAACGTGATGTCACTGACACATATGTTCTCCAAAAAAATTCCAAAGTCATAAGATCATGATTCCTTATCTCTAACCATCACCCATAATTCCACACACAAACCATTTACTTATCTACATCTCATAACAACACACACCCATGACACTGATATCGCCTCCCCCATTTACCCTCCCACTATTTGGTTTAAATTGTCCAACCAATCACGGTACGAATCCTTATCCACTGCCATAACTTCCTTTTCCCCTTCAAATGACATCACTTATTTACAACTAACAAATTACGTTACTTATCTAAATCTGATAACATCACGCATCCATGAAATTGACGTCACTTCCCCTATTTGGTTTAAAGTGTCCCACCAATGATGACACGATTCCTTATCTCTAACCATCACGCACAATTCCATATGTGAACAAAAACACATGACCCGACATCAATGACACATATGCCCCCAGGGAAATTCCAAACATTCCACACTCATGACATCACGCACACAACAACGTCATGGTCTTATCAGCCAATCATGTCACAATACCTTATCTTATCTTGATCTTGTTCAAAGTGGCCGGTATACTACTTAGCTCTCTCTCATTCCCTCTCTTCTACTGCTTCTATTCTCTCCTCTTCTATCATTCCCAAAACATTCTCTGACTCCAACTCTGATTCGCCTTGCATTCATCTCTTCCATTCTCCTAATCTCATTTTTATACTTCTCAACTTATTCACAAGATATTCCACCTCCTCTTTCAGCTCATCTATCCCTCTCTTCAAGTTAGTCACTCTTACTCACCATTCATTTACCCAGTCAAAGCCATCCCCATAAACTCACAGTCTTTCAAGCCTTCCACACACCTGGCTTATTTTCTCATTCATACTTTGCTGGTCATTGTCTCCTATCACACTACTCATCTCCCGACATTTATTTACCATCCCTAAAGCAACTGCAACCAGTTCGGTTATCAAAATATCTAATTCATTGCTTTCCTCCTACTCTCTTCATATGGTTGTGCTGGTGTCAGAATGATGCTCATAACATGTTTTCCTTACAAACATGTATAACGCTATGCATTATGGGAAGGGTCACTCAAAATAGGACACTGAAAGAAGCTGTGTAGCTAAGAATTTGTCAAGGGCGCCAATAAGCAAGCTATGCTTCCAATACACTTTGTTTCTGAAATATATTAAATTTTATGATCCCTATATATCGTAACATATGAAAATAAAAAGGCTCGTCAATAATTGCTGACAGGATATACAACTGAAAAGCATGCTGATTGATTTACTGAATTAATGAGAACCACGCAAGTTATTTACAGTAATCACTATAAGAAAATAGGTCTTTTTTGTGTAGATTAAATGGTCGCAGATTTCTCTGGATTTTTGCCACCACATTAATGAACCGAAATGATCCATCATTTATGAGAAGAAAAAATTGAAAATTTTCGAATTACAGCACCTTTTTAACCATGCTACCGGCCATGGTTAAAAAGTCTACTTGACGTCTATCTATAGATGTCAAGGTTATCATGGATGTGAAGTGCCTAATAAAATTGTAATACCATTGATATTACATTGAAGTATATGATGGACACGAAGCATTTGAGGATGTGTATTTGATCCATAATGTCCCGGTAAGGTGGTTAAAAGGAAAAGAAAAAATGTCAAATGCCAAGAAATTGTATAATAAATTACATAGATACAGTGGATATTAAAGATCCAACATTATTTCAAAGCTGAATACTTGTAGAAACTATGAAAGTTTCCTAAATTTGACCTGAAAGCTTACAAGAATACAATCCTCGTAAGTTCTCAGGTTATTTTTTTAAGTCATCCAAGCTAAGGCATCGGAGTTGATTTAGCTAGCATCACTTAAAATAACAGAACCACTGTGAAGTGTCAGAATATCTGTCTTTTATTAGTGCATTTGATAAAGGTTTCACTGACCTGATAGCTGTTTCAATCTAGTTGATTCTCCTTAGATACGAGGCAATTCAGTTTATTCAAAAGAACATCATAGGTCTAAAATGAAACCTTAGTTACAAAGTATCAGTTATAGGTTCATTCCAATCTCTTGCTATCTGAAATGTAATGGTCTGCATGCTGCTCATGAAAATCTGAAGGAAAGAGAGAAGGGCATGGGTGAAGTCCATGTGTGGGTGGGAGCCCCATCGAGGCTAAGCCACTCTGTGTTGTCCTTCTCTTCCCAGAATTCCATAGGACTCCCCTCCTCCCTTCCTCCCCTCTCTAGGGACATTAGATTACTTCGATTACTTGTTCAAACTGTTCAAACTGTTCAAACTTGTTCAAACTTGTTCAAACAAAGTTACTAAAGGTAATTGGAAGCATCATATAAATTCGAATTCCATTATTTCTTAACCTGCGTAGTATTGATGGCATGCACCAATGCTTTATGAACCATGAGTTCCCCAATATATATTTTCTAATGGCAAAAATATTTGGGATAGAGCCTTGTAGCCTTGTAGAAAGCTAAACTTATTGGACTATAATCTGCTTGTTGGATTTCTGTGCATCATATTTCTGGAGTCTCCATAAATGGTACTTGAATTCTGTAATTAGAAGGATGATTTTGACTTTGCTAGTGACTATTGAGAGAAATTGAAGAAATACCACATCCTCTACTGTCAACATGGGAACATGCAGGGCCATTCTAATTCAAACCAAATACATCTTATTAGAGGATAGTGTTAAATGGAATGATTAACTGTTCTAAGCTGTCCATATATATGCAAAACATACTGTTGCACTGAAGTTTACTGTATTTTATCCTCTTCACTGGCACTTTCCAGTGAAGAGGATATGTGCTATCCTCCAGAACAGGTCTTTATTAGAGATTTATTACAGGTCTATATAAGAGACTTATTCCTTCTTTTGATTAATGTTTGTCTAAAAAGATGATTTGCAATCATTTTTGTATGAGCTGTTTTGTGGTTACTTTTGCTGAAGTGGGATAGAGAATATCATAGGAAGTACCTGACTAGATGGTTGCTAAGATGAGTGGAGAAAAGAATTCACACACACACACACACACACACACACACACACACACACACACACACACACACACACACACACACACACACACACACACTTCTTATTAATAGATGATTATGGGGATTTTTAATTAGAATCAAAAGAGCTGGTGGCAGCATTTAAACATTTTTTGAATAATTCATTCTATGCTATCACTGGTATTCCCTCAACCACACACATTTAGACATGAAAAGTCGTTAATAAATCCCATAGTGATACTCTCTAAAATAGGGGTTCCCAACCCTATGCCCGTGGGCACCATGGCATCTGTCGACCAATTTGTGTGTCCCACCGCTGTTCAACCGTGTGCCATATAGTTTGAAATAATCACGCAACAATTCATGGCATGCTATATGACGCATGTGTTAATGACACATGACAAGTATTAAACGCATACAATGTAATGTAGATGCGCATTCGAAGTTGTTCATTCCAGTTTAAGAACTGGAATATCATCATATTCTCCTAATTATGAAGCACTGGCCAATGAAATGCAATGCCAAAGATCACACTAACTTACATACATATATTTAAATTTTTATATAATGTAAACTTTTAAGTAATAAAACATTTGATTATAATGTAAACTTTGTATGTAATCATTTAACAAACGAATTCAAAAAATTTGCTTGAAAAAATAGATGGTGCCCGTCGCCATATCGGTATTTTAGAATGTGCTCTAGGAAACAAAAAGGTTGGGAACCCCTCCTCTAAAGTATATACCATGTGATTATTCTTATGAAAACAATTCAGTATTAGAATTAGAATTTTGCTTACCAAAACATATGAGCAGTGTTCATTGAAATTACAATTAACACTTGTTATGTTTATGTTAAACAAAAAAGATTAACTTACTTTCTTTCCGGAATGGGGCATCTTGGAACAAATTGATTGGTTATTTTTCTGTATTTTACTTTAAAATTCAGTTTAATTACATATTCTAATCAGAATAAATGAGCAAAATAAATAAATAAATAAATTGTGTGTGAATTTATTTTCCCTCTGGTGTAGATTTTTCATTTATCTTTTCTTTAAGATGTCTCATTTCCACTTGCAATTTTGTTGTGCCTAAGTGAGAAATCATGTGTTTGGGTTGGAACTCTTCGTTAGCATTTTCTTTTATTTCAAATGAATGTTAGCTCTGTAGTATGCTTTGTTAATTTCTATGTTACCTTTTATTTGACTGAAATATTATTTACAATATTGTATTTCAGAATCTAACATACAGAAATTAAATAAAGTGAAAAAAAGACTATTTTTTTTCTTACTCTTCTGTTTTAACATTTGCGCTGAGGCTCATTTCTGTTAGTTTATTCACAGTTGGGATATTTATATATATTTTAACACATTTATTATATTAGGTATTTTTCCCAACACAAATAAAAAATTATTTATTCTTATTTCAACTGAATATTAGGTTTGGTACTATAATTTTCAACTTAATTCAAAAGATTGTAATTCAGAATCCCGTATTTTTGTCATTTATTCTATTCTGTTAATTTCACAATGAAGTGCGAGAGTTTGTGCTAAGATTTGGCATTGGCACTCATAATTTTTATTTTCGAACTGATTGATTTGGCTTTATTTCCTAAATTTCTTTAGGAAATAAAGCCAAATTTCTTTAGGAAATAAAGATTTCAACTTTATTTCCTAAAGAAATATAAATTTCTTTAGGAAATAAAGTTGAAATCTTATTCAAAAGAAATTGCACATCAATAATGCCAATGAGAACTGAAACTTCATATTTTTCACCCACTGTAGATTTTTCATAATCATTTTCCTTCATTCTTCTTACATTACATCATTTGGCACCACAACTAAATAGTTATTTGTTATTGTTTCAGTGATTATTAACTCTGATCTTATATTTTATGTTAACTTTCTGTTACAAATTCCAAACAATTAGAACTTTACATAAAGAAACTTTCAAAGAATTTTGTGGCTCCCTCATTATTTTTTAATTTACTGGACACAAAACACCAGAACACAATACAATACAATAGCTGCAGTGGATGAACAAGTCCAAAGGCACTCGGCTCAATTGTTTTTTTCTTATAGTACTATTTACCCTCTCCTACCCTACTCTGACCATTCCTTAATAAATGAAACTTTCATGCAGATGACTCATGGACGTGTTTTCACATCCTGTTGGACATGCTGTTGATGTGTTTTCGTCTTACTTTGTGTGGAGAAAGCTAAAATTTGTATTTGTGTTATCTGCAGAGTAGAAACCTTTTTCTATACCAAACTTTTAAGAATTTAAGTCACGTTTTTGGGTTAAATTATCTGTTGTCTCTCTCTGTAAAATCACTAAATTCCAATAGTTTGGGTTTTCGAGTATATAAACGAAATGTTTACAGATAACTCAAACAATGTCAATAGGTAGCACTAGACAATTTTCTAAAATAATTAATAACATGGATATCAGTTTTCACCATTTTTCCCTGTTCCTGGCATTAATTTCACAGTGGTGATTTTTTACAATAATTAAACAGAATTGCATGAAGGTATAAGGTTATCGATATAAATATCAAATTCTAATCAGAATAACTGAGTAAAATCTTCACTTTTTCGAAGTGTATTCACAGAGAAAAATTCGAAACATGTAATTACCTAAAAATAATTTGCGATATTGAGTTTACACTGTTAACATTTTCCAAAGAGTTCAATAAAGAAAATGTTCATTTCTCACTGTTTCTTGGTTACATTATATCAAAATAGCTGGTCATGCAAAAGAGTCTTAAGAACGGACACCATAGTAAGCACATATCCATACATTTGATATTATTATGTTAGTCTGGAAATGACACCATGCCTCACTAAAATTTTCGTGTATTCTTTTGTCCCCAGATATACACAAGCAGTTCTTGTATAATGCTCGTAAATATCCCAAAATAAAGAATCTTTATCAATTGAATAAAATCTTGTAAGTCCAATTTTACCATTGATGAATTTAGATGATTAGCGATAATTTTCCCCATGACACAAATTGCTGGTAATTCAGTTTCAAAAATAGTAAATGATTATCAATATCATACATTTTTGATGAAAATCTCTCAGATTCCTCATAATAGAGAAAACTTTACATCTAGCAGCTCCTGTATCATTGAGCATTAGTTCCCCATCTTGGCATTTCAGAATATAAGAGTACCAAGGTCCATTTCGTAGTCAACTATTCTTTGCAAGTATCTGAGGATATCAGACTACTTCCTGCCTAACTTTTCCCATGTGGTCCTGGATAAATACATCACAATGTACGTTTCTTCTAAAATAATAACAGGCTTCCATCCTTTTAGAGCTATGTGATGAGTTTTGTCTCATACTATTTTCCTGAAGAAAGACCAACCATTCATTGAAAAATGAAACTTTCACACAGATGACTCACGGAAATGTTTTCACATGCTGGTGAATTTCATATTGACATGAGTTTATCTTACTTTGTGACATCATGGGACAAACCTTATCTCTGTAGCTCAAATGGTATTCTATATTATTTATCCTTATTATGTTAAGTATTTTTATCCTCAAACAGTATTATTGATGTAAGAATATGTGACTACTTCTCTCACTTATATGTACGAAATTGTTGGGATAAAAAAATATACCATTTGGTGGTGATGGTGAAAGGTTAGTCAAGAGTTTGACAGTGGTCTTCCCTACAATGCTTTTCCTCACCCCCAATCTCCCACCTCTCCACCAGATATCTGCTCTCCCAAGGGAGATGAACAAGTTCACCATTTGCAGATAGCTTTTAGTGATTTCACCTCAAACTGATAACTAGGGAGACGAGTGAGCTAGCCATTTGCAGATGTCGAAAATTGTTGGGATGGAAAAAAATGGCATTATGTGGTGGAGGTGAAAGGATAGTCGAGAGCATGACAGTGGTCTTTCCTGCAATGCTACCCCACCCTCTCCCCCAGAAGATGTCTGCTCATCCCAGGGGAGATGTGCAAGCTCGCCGTCTGAAGATATCTTTTAGTGATGTCACCTCCAACTGATAGTGATAACTTCAGAGAAAAAAACACGTTTTTTTTTCTTTTTTTTTTCAGTTTATTTACTTATTTATTTTTCTTAGTTATTCTGGTCAGAATATGTAATTAAACTGTATTTTAAAGTAACACAGAGAAAAATAACCAATCAATTTGAAAAAATATATATTTATATATCTTTGAACATCAGCACAATTGTAAAATCAGAAGAGTAAGAAACAAACAAACAAATAAAAAATAAATAGTGTATTTTTCACTTGATTTAATTTCTGTATGTTATATTCAGAAATACAATATTGTAAATAATATTTCATTGAAATAAAAGATAACATAGAAATTAACAAAGTATACTACAGGGCTAATATTCATTTGAAATATAAGAAAATGGTAACGAAGCTTTCCAACCCAAACATACGATTTCTGACCTATGCACAACAAAATTGTGAGTGGAAATGAGACATCTTAATGGTAAGATAAATGGAAAATCTACACTGGGGAAAAATAAATTCACACACAATTTATTTATTTATTTATTTTGCTCAGTTATTCTGGTTAGAATATGTAGTTAAACTAAATTATAAAAGTAAAATAGAGAAAAATAACCAATGAATTTGAAAATAAAAATAAAAATAAAAATAGAATCATATCAAAAACTTCACATCGAGAGATATGAGTTTTCTGGTCGCTGGTGGATAATAGTCATGAAAAAGACAAGCTGAGTTTACACTCATCACTGTGGGAAAAAGACATAGCATGATCTCAGTGTGAAGGAAATTAATGAAGAGTACCAAGCAGATAGAAAATCTAAGGGAACAAAAGTCGACTAGCTTTTCAGGTTATTTATAGAACTTTCGTTCTTTCAATCCTTGTGTTTTGTGTGTGTTGTGCTGTGAATATATGGTTATAATTCAACAATTTTGGAATATCTATTGCTTTCAGAAAACCTTGCTAGTTCCAAGATGCCCCATTCTGGAAAGAAAGTAAGTTGATCTTTTTGGTTTAACATAAACATAACAAGTGATATTTGTAATTTCAATGAACACTGCTTGTATGTTTTGTTGAGCACAATTCTACTTCTAATACTGAATTAGAATACTGAATTTTTCTGAATTCTAATACTGAATTTTTCATAAGAATAATCATATGGTATATACTTAGACAGTATCACATTAACAACTTTTCATGTCTATATATGTGTGGTTGATGGGACACCATTGATAGCATATAATTAATTACTCAGAAAATGTATAAACTCTGCCACCAGCTCTCTTGATTCTAACTAAAAATTCCCATAATCATCTATTGACAAGAAAGACATATGTGTGTGTGTGTTCAAGGGGGGGGACACCAATGATAGTTTTAATTAATTATTCAGAAAATCGCAAAATGCTGCCACCAGCTCTTCACTCTAACCTAAAATTCCCCTACCTAATCACAGGAATGAAATTCCTTAAATTTTATTTTAAATTTCGTAATGCTAACTATAGACAACCAAACACAAAACATTATGACATTGATGGATGTGTGTCACCCTGGGAAATTCCAAGGTATCCTATCTCTAATCATCACCCACAAGACCATATGCAAACAAAAACACACTACGTGATGTCACTGAGTCATGTGTTCCCCAGAAATTTCCAACATAACGTCACGATTCCTTATCTCTAACCCTCAACCACAAGGCCATTCACGAACCAAACACACAACAGGATGCCATGGCAGATGGGGGCCCTCAGCGAAATTCCAAATATTACATACTCTGTTATCTCTACCATCATCCAACATTCCAAACTCTTATGTACAGCTTATAAAAACACACATTCAAGATACAGACGTCGTTTCCCCCATTCACCCAACCCCTGTTTGGTTTAAAGTGTCCACCAATAACAGAACGAATCCTTATCCACTAATATATCTTACTTTTCCATGCAAAACAATAACATCACTTATTTACAACAAACAAATTACGTCACTTATCTACATCTGATAACAACACACATCCAGGACATTGATATCGCTTCCCCCTACCCCTATTTGATTTAAACTGCACGACCAATCACGACACGAGTCCTTGTCTCTAACCATCACATACAATTCCCATACGCAAACCTAAACACAAGACCTGATGTCTCTGATACATCTTCCCCCAGGAAAATTCCAAACATTCCAAACCCAACACGTCACACACACAATGACGTCATCATCTGAACAACCAATCAGGTCGCGATTCCTTAACTTATCTTGAACTTGATCTGGTTATTAGTGACCCATACTATTAATATCCTGAAATCAAACCTGTAGCACATGCAAAATACCTTCGTCTCTGCATAGATTGCCACCTTAAATGGACAAAACATATAGAATACCTACATATCAAACTCTGCATCATCGCAGCAAAACTCTTCCAAGTAAATGACATTATTCCCTCTAACATGAAAAAGAAAACTCCTATATCACGGTATGTGCGAATCCTTTCCCTACTCAGATATGGTATAACAGTCTGTACACACATTGAACAGCTACCTAACAAAATTATTAATAATACATAGGGGAACTGGACACCTGATACACAACAGCCAATATCTGACCAGCACATGGCGATACACAGAATCCTGAGCATTAAAAATCTGAAACCCTACATAATATTATTAAGTAATTAGTTCAACTTCACCTATTTAAACAACAGAGACACATTTTGTATAACACGACCCACAACAACTCTTTACATCTCCACACCCTTCAACAACTGATACGGTTCTTTTTTGAGATCACATCAGGTACCCACACAACTCAACAACCTACCAAGAAATTTAAAACACATAGACAACTAGAGAACATTAAAACACGAACTCTAAAAAATATACCAACAAAATTAATACATTTAATATTAATATACACATCACAAATCACCAGCCTCCAATGCCTACATCCCATCCATAAACAGTAAAAACAACATAAAAAGTGAACACTAATCCCACTCTCTTCATAAAAGCTAACTAAGCTTCGAAGTAGGTGGGATTAATCCGCCTCATTCATCACCACGTAATCGTCATAATCAAAGACTGCAAATTATGTAAGAGTCAGTATGGTGTATAATAATAATGAAGATACTGATGTAAAAAAAGTATATGAGTTTGTATCCAAAGAAAAAATAATTGAAAAGAAATAATATGCTTTAAAATGTGTATACAATTTTGTACAGAGCATCAAATGTAATATGCATTAATTGTAAATATGTAAGTACTCTGTACGATGAAAATAGAAAAATTGTTATTTTATACATAATGTGTTAACATGCAAAATGTTGTCTGTAATAATCATCAACATACATTGTAAACAATTATTACTATTTAAAATAATATTAAGTATATGCTCGTATCTGTTATGAACAATTGTATTTGTGTAATATATTCTAAATATTATATATATATATATATATATATATATATATATATATATATATATATATATATATATATATATATATATATATATATATATATATATATATATATATATCCGGTACCCATGCAACTCAATAACCTACCAAGTAAATTATAACACATAGGTAACTACAGAACAATAAAACACGAACTCTGAAAAAAATACCAACAAAGTTAATATATGCAAACCGCTGGCCTGGTTGGCCAAGCAGTTAGCATATCCACTCTCCAGCTGTAGGTTCGATTCGCCCCATGAGCATGGATGTTCATGTTTATCTGTGGAAATTCTAGTGGTGGTGGCAGGCAGTAGATGACGTTGGTATTGTTGCAGTTAGTTATAGTTAGTGGAGACAAAGAAATATAGAGTAGGTGTCCTCTCTCGATGAGTCTTTGAACTCCTTTGAGGTGTCATGTAATAGTCATGAAAGGTTTGCTTACCCTTGGATCCACTGAAACTTTTATCGTTTTTATCTATATTCGGCATGAAACTCTTGCAGTTTCTCTGAAACGCTTGTAGGTTCTCTATTCGGTTTTGAAATAATGTTGGATTAAATATCCACTTAATTTGAATAATTTTACATTGCCGAAGTGAAGCCTTTTGGTTCTTCATTTCAATAATTCTTGGTGCCTTTTGTGATGTGACACCTTTTTTTTTAGCAACTCATACGGTAAAGTATAAGTTCTGCATCACTGCAACCTGAGTATTTCTGGGCCTGGCTCCCACTAACGAGACCTCAAAAAAGGTCGAAACCTGTTCAGGTCTGGCTCTGCTTGGGGATAGGTTTTCTCCGGTCTCTGAGTGAGGCCACCATTGAGATTACGGCTCTGCTTGGTAGTGGCGTGAGCCTGCCACTGGGTAGAGCCAATGCTGAGAAGTTCTTCTCGGTGATGGGGTGAGCCTGTCACTGTGTGGAACAATGCTGAGTTGGGCGATATTTTGGGATTGTCTTATTTTTAGAGCCTAATTCACCTATACAAAGGCTGAAACTGGTCTGGATAGTGACCCCTCCATGATTTATAACATCATAAATCTCCAAGGGAATGTGTTTTACATTATGGAAAACACTATGGATATTGATAATGGATATTGGAACTTACTCCACCTTTACTACGAGTTGCCCTGTCATGAAAGGTTTGCTTATGTTTGGATCTGCCGAAACATTTATATTTTCTATCTATATTTGGTATGAAACTCTTGCAGTTTCTCTATTCGGCTTTGAAATTTGTTGGAAGTTTATTCCATTCAATAAAGGTTGAAACCGGTCTGGATAGAGGCCCTTCTCTTAATATATAGCAGTATGCATGTCTGCAAGGAGATGTGCTTTGCATTATGGGAGATGCTGAGACAAGGAGAGATAAGAGCTTGGTCCACCTTTGCTACGAGTTGCCTAGGGACGTACCACCCTACCTCAGTCCTGAAGATATTTTCAGGCACATATTTTGTTTGCTTATACTTGGATAAAGGATTAAACTAAATTTATTATAGTCTAACCAAGTACAAAATAAGCTTCCAACATCTTTCTCTAAATCCAGAGTAATTTAGTAATAAGGTGGTACATCGGTTTGCAACTCATATAAACATGACCTCTCCTTTGCTTCAGCCTTAGTATTACCACTCTGGGTCTGCCTCCCACTGATGAGACCTCAATAAAGGTCAAAACTGGTCCGGGTAGTGGCCGTTCCCTTAATGCATAGCGGTAAACATGTCTGCAAGGAGATGTGCATTGCATTATGGGAGATGCTGCTGAGACAAAGAGTGATGAGAGCTTGGTCCACCTTTGCCACGAATTTCCTAGTGATGTACTACCTTACCTCAGTCCTGAAGATATTATCAGGCACAAACTTTGTTTAATTACACTTGGATAAAGGATTAAACTAAATTTATTATTATCGGCTTTGAAATAATGTTGGATCCAATATCCACTTAATTTGAATAATATAAATTATTATTATTATTACTATTAATATAAGTATGTAATTCATCTGAGACATTATCATATTATTTTTATTAATATCCATTATTAAAAAATTCTGTGTAATCCTCATTGTTAATATTAGAAGAACACGTGTTCTAAATATAGATGCAAAAAAGTATTATTATCAAAATTTTAATTGATATGCAATGTAGATAATGAATCACATATGCAGCACTTAGTGCAGAACTGTGTAAATATTTTAGAAATCAATAAAAAAATTATCATTATGATTATTATTATTATTATTATTATTATTCAGGATTGTCCGAGGCCAGTTGGGAGTGAAAATCCAATGCGAAGCGTGACGAGTGGAAGTGTCCGCATTGTAGAGAAAACAAAGGAATGTTGCCTTCAACTGCTGGCGAGAAAAACAGCCAACGCAGAAAACAACCGCAGGCAGTAAACAGATAACGCAGCAATCAACAGCAGAGGGAATGAAAAACAAAGAAAACAACAACAGAAATATAGGCGAGCCAACTTTGAATGCATTACTAGAAAATAGATTGAAAAACATAAAAGACTGTTTAATGGAATTTGTTGGAGAACAATTCGAATAACACACCATACAGAAAAATTCAGCCAATATGAAGAATTTATTAAATTTAATAATAACTTGGTAGAAGATGTATTACAGACCGTCAGAGAAATTAAAAACTGCATTAAAGAGCTAATACAAAGACAGCATAATCAAATAAAAGAGACAACAGAACTACGATAAGAACTAAACCCTTTAAAGCAACAGTACGAACTTTTAAACCAACAGCAGTATAAAAATGATCTCCTCGTAGATGGTCTCCAGGAAATTGCTATGGAACATCTACCAGACACTTGAAATGTCATTGCTTTTGTCTATTTTCTAACCTTTATTATCTTTTTAATCGCTATTATCTATTCTGATTTCACACCTAAGAAATTTCAATCTAGGGTTCTCTCCTTTTCAGATACTGGCAAATTTATATTTTAGGAAGAATAAAATGGGAGGAGGAGTATTGTTGATGATAGCTGATGAGCTCCAGCCAAGGAGAATAGAAGTTGAATTGCAGGATAGAGAAAAGAGCACATTTGAGGCCATTTGGTGTGAGATTGTGGCTAGCAGAACTAAATATACAATTGGGTGCTGCTATAGACCAGGTGATGGAAAAGATGGTGGTGACAGTATGCACAAGCAAATAGAAGAAATGAGTGGAAGGAGGGTGATTATTATGGGAGATTTCAACTATGGTCGCATTGATTGGAGTGAGGAGAGGACACACGGGAGGAAGGAATTGGATTTTATGCGGTTATTAAGGGATAACTATCTGCCACAGCATGTAATGGAAAATACTAAGCAGTGAGTGCTTGACCTAGTAATTACATCTGAGGATTTGGCTGTAACAAATATGACCACATTGCCACCAATCGGTGAGAGTGATCATAGGGTCTTGACTTGGGAGGTGGCTAAAGGTGTAGAATTTTCAATTAAGACAGGGTACATGTGGAATTATCGGGGTGGTAAGTATGACAAGCTTAGGAGTTTGATTGGTTCAGTGCCATGGCATGTACAACTGCAAGGACTAGAAGTTGATAGTGCATGGGAGGTAGTTAAGAAGTGCTTGCATGAAGCAATGGCTGACTGTATACCTAGAGTCCGAATAATAAATCAAGTAGGGGTTAAATGGGTGAATAACACCATTAAGCTTGAGCTGCAAAAAAAGAAACAACTGTGGAGGGAATTTAAGGAGAAAGGTGACTGGCAGGCACACGAACGGTATAAAACGCATGCCAGAAGGGTAACAAGTGTGGTAAGAAAAGCAAAAAAGTATTACGAAAGAACATTGGCAATGCAGGCTAAAGAGAATCCTAAACAGTTTTTTAGATATGTAGCAAGTAAAAGGAAAAATGTACATGGCAGAATGATTTTAAAAAATGCCGATGGTAGGGAGGTAACTGAATCAGTTGATATAGTTGAGTTACTGAGTGAGCACTTTGCAAGTATATATCATTCAGGTGGTGACATTGCAGAAACGAATGTACCAGTAGATTATACGGGAATTGTGGTGAGTGAAGTGGAGGTGAGTAGTCTATTGCATAACCTCAATGTCAATACATCTGTGGGATTGGATGGTATACCAGCTCGTGTTGTAGGAGAAGCAGCTAAAGAATTGTCAGTACCCTTGACCATTTTGTTTAATTTGAGTCTCGGGTCTGGGTTAGTCCCGAGGGGGTGGAAAGAGGGGAAAATAGTTTCACTGCATAAAGTAGGTTCCAAGACTGCTGTTGTAAATTACCGACCGATTAGCATATCAGGAATTATTGTCAAGGTGCTAGAGAAATTAGTCAAGAAAAGAATACAGGATTGGATAGATGAAAATGGGATATTGTATGGGGGACAACATGGTTTTGTGAAGGGTAGATCATGCCTCAGTAACTTGCTCACATTTTATAACACAGTGACAGATGAACTGGTTAGGGGTAATGGGTTTACAGTGATACTACTGGACCTTGCCAAGGCCTTTGATAGGATACCACATGGAACCCTAATCAGTAAACTGGAGCAGATGGGGATAGATATAGGGTTGGTGAGATGGATAGGAGGGTGGTTGAAGGAGAGCTACCAGAGAGTGGTTTATTCAGGAGTGGAGTCTAAAAGACGGCTTGTGACTAGTGGAGTGCCGTATGGCTCTGTTCTTGGACCACTGCTTTCCAATTTGTTCATCAATGATATAGGAAAGGATTTGAGAGGAAGTGTTCACTTGTTTGCTGATGATGCAAAGTTGGGTAGAGCAATTATCAGTGCACAGGATGTCAAAATTTTACAGGATGATTTGGATAGTTTGGAGGACTGGGCTAGGAAAATGGATGTCAATTTAATGTGCCAAAGTGTAAGGTTATGCACTTTGGGTGAAAAGAATAGCAGCAGTATATCGCATTGGTGGAACCGTACTCCAGGAGATTGATGAAACCAGGGATTTGGGAGTGTTTGTGGATAAGGAATTGAAGCTTAGGGGGCACATTGCAAAAGTGACTAAAACTGCTCACCAAATCACTTGGCTTCTGAAAAACACTTTAATAGATTTAATATGCAGAGACAAACAAGTTGTTGTTCCTCTGTATCGAGCCTTGATAAGACCCCATCTGGACTACTGTGCCCAGTTATGGGCACCAGGGTTTCTTCGTGATGGGGAGGAAGTGGAGAGGATCCAGAGACGAGTGACCAAGATGATAGCAGGTCTGTGGAATGAACCTTATGAAAATAGGTTGAAGATTTGTGGGTTGCAGAAATTGGTCGATAGGCGAAGGAGGGGTGATATGATTGAGGCATTCAAATTACTGAAAGGTTTCTATAAGATTGATCCAGAAGATATTTTTGAAAATATGACTGGTAGTGGGAGGACTAGGGGCCATGCATGGCAGCTGGGGAAGAGCGTGGTTGATAAGGGTGTTAGAGCTAGGTTTTTTACTTGGAGAGTGGTGAACGAGTGGAATAAGCTTCCAGAGTATGATAGATACTGTGTGAATGTCGAATAGTTGTTCTTGACATGATGTTAGGGCCTCCCTCGATGAGTCTGTCGCCTCCTTGGAGTTGCCCGGAACAACAACAACAACAACAACAACAACAATACTACTACTACTACTACTACTAATAATAATAATAATAATAATAATAATAATAATAATAATAATAATAATAATAAAAGCTGCACCAGCCTATAATAGAAAGGACTCTTACTCAGGGAGACAATCCTAGAATTTTAGGCATATACACATTAATAAACACTTTGTTACAGCCCTATAGATTTCAGTTAGCAGTCGGGACCTGTAATCTATCTCTATACACTTTCTAATTCCTTTCAGCCTAGGTTCAATTTTATAAGTGGTAATTTGATCTCGTAATCAGTCAAAACTCAGGTATGAATAATGAAATACATTTATTGGGATTTTAAGACATTTTACAACTATGATGTATCATACATTCAATGATCTGAATTTCATACCAAATAAAATTCATGCTAAGGAAATCAGTACATACTAAGTTAATTCAAATCATGCTAAGTTAGCTCAAGAATATGTTAAACGAAACTAGATAAGGTGAATGCAACACAATACTACATAAACTTTAATCCTTTTCCACAAGTTACTTATTAGTTACACATTGTATATTCTGAAGATATTCAATTAAGTGCTTTCTGCAATATCAGTTTCACTAATCAAATTCAGTGACATTCAATTATGTAATCGCTTCCAGACAATTTTGTTTAACGGAAGCTAGCTACTCCAAATAAGAATTCTCACTAAAGTTCTCTAATAAATTATCCACATTCTTCTATTACACACGATTTTCTTTCATCTAACACGTCTGAAGCATATAATAAAATTCTCTACTTTACTGATTCTTTTCCGGATATCAGGTCGCTTCCACGTGTAGGGTCTGGTTACCTTTGGATTAGGCTGTCTCTGCACCTGGCGTAGGGGCTACACTGTCCTTGAACTGCTGCCAGACATGAACATGCTTGGTACTGCGTGTAAGGAAACTTTCTCCGTTCTTTCCAATGGGACATCAGCGAGGGCTCAATTCTACAGAGGCCGATATCTCACGATTTGCTCCGCGTGGTATCTCATGCATCTCCAGGAAAAGACTTGCTGTCTGACATCACTGCACCAACGCATGTCTCTCTGGAACCACCAGTCAAAAATCGACAAGAAGAAAAGCCAGGAAAAAAAAGTCCTGTGAAATGGTGTGCCTTGCCTTATATTCCCACTTCGTGTGCCCTCTTTTTCGCTGCATATTTTCCACACGACCCTCTTCGTTCATGCCCCCAAGTTGATCCCTTACTCTCCCTTTGCTCTTGGAGTGCTGTTTTCATGGAAAGCGTGCTAACGTCACCTCCCACATATGCCATTGTCTCCGGCCCTACGCTTAACTTGTATGGTTCGCTTGCGACCTTCGGACTGCTACTTACAACTTGTCTAGAGATTTACAGCAGACTAGATACCTTAATGAAACTAATAATTTTCTTATACAAATTCTCTATTTTGATTTCAGGTTAGACAGCAACAAAATCTTAGTAAATTACATATAAGGAATGTATATTCTCACACATAGTAAACCATTTTCTTTATTTTCTGCTGGAGTGCAGGTATCTCCTTAAGTTGTTAGATATAACATGTTAAATCCTGAATGAATAATTTCTTTGCAAATGTTTCCATTCAGAATCTAACACACTGTAATACAAGTAAGCTAAAAAATTGACGCTCCCATTGAATGAAAAGATATCCATTCAGTGGGAGCGAAAAAGAAAAAGAGAAAATAATTATCATCCTCCTCCTCCCGTCACGTTTCGCCTCACCAACAGCCCAACAAAAATTACACGTATAAAAGTCAGCAGATTAAAAACACAAATATTCAATTATCTGAATGGAGCCCACGACAGTACCCCAACATACTTGTCTGAATATTTGACACCGTATTATCAGAAACTATTCTGCCAAGCAAGGAAAGTAAAAACACAGTGAACCAGAACCCAGAAAACTCACTGAGACTACAAAACAGTATTATAGCATTCTAAACGAAACAAGAGTGAACGACGAAATCAGAAAAACAGACTGGATGCAGTAGCACCTTTATACACTGCTGAAGCTGTATATAATATTCTTAAATTTGCATTTAATAAAATATATAACAAAGCATTAATAAAAATAAAAATACGCTGCCAAACGAAAGAGAATCCATCGAGAGCATATTAACAGACATACAAAGAAAACATGCGCTATATGAAATAACTTAAGAAGTCGCCAAAAACAATATCGCTTTACAAGCTGAATACAAAAGAAAACGGAATCTCCTAACAACACGGATTAGAAAGGCAAAAAGAATTTACTCTAAAAACAAATTAACAACAGCTCAGAATAACATAAAGGAAACCTGGCACCTGATTAAGGAAATGCTGGACAACTTACATAGAATCACTGCCTCAGAAACAATAAAACATAGCTTTGCTTGTGACCCCAAATCCCTCAAACAGTTGGCAAACAACTTTAATCAGAATTTTGCAAACTCTGTCCAAAAACTACAAGAAACAACTTTTCCTCACACAAACGAACATTCTCCACTAGGTCCAAAAGCAACCCAGTCGATGTGGTTCTCCACAGTAACAAAAGACTAAATATCACTTGGAATTCTTTATATGGAGGAATCTTTATATGAACTTTTTCAATCGAAGGTGAGTTAGCCGATCTCATAGGTAGGTAGAAGGGTTTTTTCCCTCCCAGAAACTTGTTTTTCATCCCGCATACAGACAGATCGGCCCTTCAGAACACACACAATTTATAGACAAAAATGCTATCTGTAGTGAGCAGTAGATGGCGCTGATGTAGATGATTGGTAGTAGAGGTTCAGTGTAGTGGTGGAGACAGAGAGTTGTATAATAGGTTTCCTCCCGCGATGAGTCTTCGGACACCTTGGATGTGTCAATAATAATAATAATAATAATAATAATAATAATAAATTCAACAAATTAACCCTAACAAAGGACCGCGGATAGATGGAATCAGACCAAAAAACATCAAGAAACACTCGCACCAACCTATGTCCAGTTGTACAAAACTGTTGAATGAAATCTTCGAAACGGGACACTTGCCAGAAACACTAAAGACTGCATTATTCACACCAATATACAAAAACAATGAAAAAGAAACATTATAAGTAACTACAGACCAATCGTCACGTTGTTTGTAATCAACCCAATCATGGAGCGCATCGTGCATAGCAAACTCTCCACATACATTGAATAGTTTAAAAATCATACCGAAAACACAATATGGCTTTCAAAAAAAAAAAAAAAATCAAAGGAACAACAACCCTTCTTGTAGATTTCACAGACCTAATAAATTTCACAGACCTAATAAATGCATTGGATGAAAACAGAATAACGTTAGTCATATTCATTGACCTAACAAAAGCATTTCACACGCTAACCTACAAAATCTTGTTATCGAAACTAACGCATATCAGAATCGGAGGTCGTCTACACCAGTCGTTTAAAGCATACATGAAAAACAGGAAGCACATCACATGTATAGGATCAGCGTACAGCAAAGAGGTACATGTAACCTGTGGAGTACCACAAGGAGCTGTCCTATCTCCCATTCTATTTAACACACACACACACACACACACACACACACACACACACACACACACACACACACACACACACACACACACACACACACACACACACACACACACACACACACACACACACACACACACACACACACACACACACACACACACACACACACACACACACACACACACACAAAAAAAACTATGACAAACCCTACTCAAAAATCACCACTACAAGGACACAAACGAACGCACCATGTCCAAATCCCACCCTATTTGCAAAAAAAAAAAGTTAAACTGTGTAACAGCAATTGAAGTCTTCCAAGCATGTACTACCAGCAAAGAGTAAAATCACCACCTGGCTTGCGACAGTAGAAACATAACCACCGACCAACCGCCATCTATTATCTTCCTCAGATAAACTTTGAAAAGCTTCGAGAAAGAAATCAGAAATGTCTCCCAAAGAAACAAAGGAAACAATTATAATAATAATAATTATTATTATTATATAGAGCTTTCTTCACGAGTCAGAAACATGGCTAAGCGCCATCGAACCCCATACAACAAACAGGCTCATCCTAATAGGAGACATTAACATAAATACTCTTGACCAAGCTTCTTCAACCACTAACACATATCTTGATATTCTATGTCAGTACAGCATAAACCCTACCATTAACTCCCCAACAAAAGAAGAAATACACAATAACTTACTAACAGAATGCTGCATTGATCATATCAACATACGGGCTTCAATCCATACATATACATCATCAATAATTCACGTCAAAATTGCTGAACACTACTTTGTCTCAACTTTGTTTTATTACGTTACCTACCACCACACAAACCGACAAAACTCGATCATACTAAAGAGAATTGTCGATAATCATGTAAAAAATACAGACTGGAATTCCCTTCTTAAAATAAATACTCCTGTAACATTATACGAGAATTTTCAACTAAAGTTCACAGAAATATACAAAAAAGCAACAAAGCCTACACAAACGAGTCAGCAAACAGACAACAATCTATGGATAAATATGGATAAATAGTGTTATTGTAAAAGAACATTTATGGAAAAAACTTAAAAATCACCCAGTAACCCATATTTACAAACCTTATACAAAAACCCAAGAAATCAACTAACAACAAAATTCGTAGGGCAAAAAGACGTTACTACTTCCAAAAATTCATGAAATATAATGACAACATTAAGCAAACATGGGCTACACTCAATGAATTAGTACCACAAAAAAAGAAAACTTCAGCACAAGATTTAATTGCAAAAATCTTCCGTCAAGATACAAACTAAGAGGAACTAGCAGACTCATTGAACCATGCTTTCACAAACAACATCACACAACTCAAAAACGACAAACTATCAACGATCAACAAAAACTACCGACACAAAGCCAACAACAAACGACTTTTTTTCCACCCGTAACAAAACAGGAACTGAAAGAAGTACTCTACAACTAAAAGCAAAGACCACTCCAGGAATAGACAAAATAAGACTCACAGACCTTATAACACACTTTGAACAAATAAATCCAATACTTTTGAAACTCGTTAACATAATATTCGACACAGGCATTATTCTACAACAACTAAAAACTGCAGTAATTATGCCAATATTCAAACACGGCAAAAGAAACGATACTCAGAACTACAGACCAATAGCTACCCTACCAGTCATCTCAAAATTTTTGAAAAAATAAGACACACCAGACTACAGAACTATTTACAGAAGTACAACATCATCTCACCAAACCAATACGGCTTTCAGAAAACAAAAAAGCACCATCAGTTTATTAGAAGACATCGGCGACAGAATAAACAAGGCTCTCGACAAAAATAAGTACGCTGTCCTTATACTGCTGGACGTAACCGAAGCATTTGATACACTTGAACATGACTTCTACTCACCAAAGTATACTCAATAGTATAAGAAGAACATTGCATACACCTTTCAGGAACTACCTCTCAAACAGAACACAAGTAACAAAAATAGGTATATGTCACAGTGGTGGTACACAAATAAAATATGATGTACTTCAAGGCGCCATATTATCACCCACTCTATTCAACATATACATTAACAATGTTCATAATATATCCATAAGAAGTCAAATATTTCAGTACACAGATGACACTGCACTACTAGCAATCCACACAGACATTAACACAGTTCTCTGCAAAGCACAACAAGACCTGAATGAAATCACAACATACTTCTACCAAAACGCAATTCTAATCAACGGCACCAAACACACAGATGTTGATAATACACAACCCAAGAATCATACGCCCCGCATCACTATTGATACACTGTCACACATACCGCTGCATTAACAACAAAAATGCCTGCCAATGTTCCGAAATGAAACCTGTAATACACGCAAAATACCTCAGTCTCTATATAGATTCCCTCCATAAATGGACAAAACATATAGAATACCTACACACCAAACACCGGACCATCGCAGCAAAACTCTTCCAAGTTAAAGACATTATTCCATCAAACATAAAAAAACTCCTATATATCACAGTATCGGCAAAAACCCTACTCAGATACAGAATAACAGTCTATGGAAACACATCAAACAGCCAGCTAACAAATTATTTTTGTGTAATAATTAGAAATATTACACAGGGAGATCGTGTCAACAGTGATCCGGACACTTTACACGCAACAACCATATCCGACCAGCACATGGCGACACACAGAATTCTGGGCATTTAAAACCTGAAACACTACATGACATTAACAAGGAATTACTTCAACATCGCCTATCGAAACAACAGAGGCACATATCCTATAACACGAACTACAACTCCCTACATCCCTGCAATCTTCAACAATTCATACGGTTCTTTTGTGAGATCACATCAGATACCAACGCAACTCAACAACCTACCAAGAAATTTAAAACACGTAGATAACTACAGAACATTAAAACGCGAACTCTGGAAAATATACTAACAAAGTTAATATATCATTAACACTAACATACACATTACAAATCACCAGCATCCAATGCCAACATCCCATACATAAACTATAACAACAACACAAATAGTGAAGCCTAAATCCCACTGTCTTCACAAAAGCTAACCCAAGCTTCGAAGTAGGTGCTATGTTGGAGGCTTAATGGATTTTTTACAACACTCAAAAAGAATTGAAATAGAATTTAATACTTCCTATGTTTCGTCCTAGTCACTAGGACATCTACGGGGATTACAAAAACAGTTAGTGTAACTAATCCCCGTAATCCCCGTAGATGTCCTAGTGACTAGGACGAAATACAGGAAGTATTAAATTCTATTTCAATTCTTTTTGCGTGTTGTAAAAAAGCCATTAAGCCTCCAACATGATGTCCTCACAGAACTTAAACCTTTACACACGAATTCGAAGTAGGTGGGATTATCTCGCCTCACTCAACCACTCGTAATCCTTATAACCGAAGAAGCAGATTATGTAATAAAACAGTTAGTAAGGTATACAACAATAAAATAGATACTGAAGATACTGATTATTTTGTCATAATAACATTAATATAATACTCTTATGTAACATGAAAAAAGAATGTAAGAAATTATTATTATAATTAAAAAAAGTACACACAGACACACACACACATATATATATATATATATATATATATACAGGGTGTTCGGGATAAATTTGACAGTTTCGTAAGGAAAAAGAAAATCTTCTTTGTATCTATTAAATTTAATGAATTGACAAAAAAACATTACCGGCAGAGTTAATTACAATACTATCAACAAGATTTACTCAAAATAAACACCATTAGCATCGATCACAGCTTCAATTCTGCTTCGGAACCTCGAACAAGCTGATGCTACAGTCTCCCTGGGAAGGGCCGCAAAAACTGTTTTAATTTTATCCATTAACTGGGCTTTTGTATTACTGGAAGTGCGATTGGTGTCTTTTTCAACTGCGCCCCTTACAAAATAATCCATGGGGTTAAGGTCTGGGGAGTTTGGAGGCCAAACATTTGGACTGGTGAAGTCGTAGAAATTTTCAGACAACCATTTTTGACTTTTCCCAGAGGTGTGGCAAGGGGCCGAATCCTGCTGCCATACATACGGCCTACCATTGGCTACCCTTGTTATCCAGGGCTTGACTACAGTTAGCAACTCCACGAACAAAGCCCGAATTCCAATGCCAGGGTTTTTCAACACCTGTTCCTGCAGATTTGCGAGGAATTCTGCTGTACGAACGCAATCAGATCGTCTGCTAGGGATCTTTCTTCTTGCTACATCCTCGTAGTCACCATTGCAAGTCTCTAGTTCATGCCTGATTGTTTTTACTGTATTCAGGGAGCATTGGGCAGCAGTCGTAATATCCTTATTTTGATGGCGGGCACGAATCATCATGATACAAGTTATTCTCTTCCATGATTCAGGTGGGTTCCAGCTATCCATCCTTTCTGACATCTTGTATATGAATGAAGAAGGGTCCAAACTTTTAAATGAAGAGAAGTGTGTGTTAATACATGTAACTTACGGAAAAATATAATTAATTATAAATATGTCAAATTTATCCCGAATACCCTGTATATATATATATATGAACTTATGTAACTGTGATCTATATAACTGGAAATTATTACTGTGATTGTTATTTTAGAAGAATAGCAAAAAAATAATGTAATAAAATGTTATCATCATTATTATTGAAATCTCATTATATGTAGCACTTAGTGCTGAATCCTGTAAAATAATATCCTGAATGTTACTCAAGATGATCATTGTATACATGTAAATATTTAGATCAATAAATATTATTATTAATTGATCAATAAACAAATATTATTAATTGTGCATATGTATATAGGCTGTATAAAAATAAGCTATGAAATTGATACAGAAAAAAAAATATACATTTATATTAAAAAAAAAACCGACTGTACATTACTGTATGCTTTATTGAATATATGAAAATATCCTCTATTATGATAAACAAAATTTTATTACAGTTTAAAAAATATTGATATTAAACATATTTATATATTATTCATGTGAATTACCATATTATCTATATAAGTATGAATTTTACCTGAGACATCATAAAATGTTAAAAAATTACATGTAAAGCATTTGCATATGTAATGTAAATATACATGGATATATATACAGAATATATTTATATACAAAAAATATTATTATTACAAAATATCTTAGAGGTTTGTGTGAATAGCTCCATGCAGATTAACTTGCAAGTATGGATTGTAAATATTATATGTGAATAATAATAAAGTTATTATTATTTAAAAATAGTATTATTATCATTATCATTATTAGAAATAAATATTATAAAAGATATGTCAGTTCTCTGAGAGGTAATAAAAGGGAAAGTAAAGTGATACAAAATGATTGTTCCTAATTGTACACATAGTACAGAAATGTAAAGGTGTAAAATTGTAAGTTTCATTGTTCATTCGTCATTGTATAATTTAATGTAATATAATGTATATAATTATATAATAATAATAATAATAATAATAATAATAATAATAATAATAATAATAATAATAATAATAATAATAATAATTATAGTTGTAGTCGATTTAAAAAAATATTATTGTGAAAAGTGAAATGAATGCATATAGCATTATCTATAGCGTATTAAGGAAATAGTAATGGTTATTATGAATTGTGAATAAAAATATCAACTGTAAAATTTAAAATGCACATGGCAAAATTCAAAATTAGCTGTTTAACTATTTTAAAGTAAACCTGTAACTGTTTTAATGTACCTTTAAATTGTTTTCTTAGGATTATTATCAACTTTAAAATTAATTACAGTATCATATTGTCCTAATCATAATAATTTTAAAACATGTAAAAAATGTGTTCAACACTTATGTAATTTCTTTGAAAAATAATAAACTGTAGTTAAAAATTTAAAAAAAAATAATTTTAAATATAAAAATACAGATATATTATTCATAACTTATTTTTCACAGTATTAACAACACCACACACTTTTATCAACAAAGATGTTTTATTAACGCTTATATTTCGCTGATTTTCAACTCAGCATCATCAGAGCAAAACACACTAGTAAACACGACAGTGAGTGAGTGAAACAATATAATTGCACAAGACAAAAGATCTAAAGTCCTATTTTGGATAACCATCTTAGCCAGGATAACCGTCTCCCAAATTTTTCGCAAATTAATGCAACCATATTTGATAAGGTTGGGAGAATTCTTCAAAGCCATTGCTGACTCAAAAAATAATCTTTCAGATCTATAACGACTCCTAAATAGCACATTCGTTTTCTTCCATCTAATACTGTGTGCAGGAGTATCCAAAGCGTGGTCTGCCGGTCCCGACTTGCCATAGTAATAGTAGCGAATGTATCTTTCATGTTCTTCCAGGCGGATGTTCACTGATCTTCCTGTTTGCCCATAATATGCCAAGTCCCAGTCGCACGGAACTTCATACACTCCTGGGTGTGCTAAAGGGTGAGGTTAATCCTTGGGCGAGGGGATCAGAGTTGCCAGCTTGACATGAGGTTTAAAAGTGGTGCGAAGGCCATGTTTCAACAATACTTTGGCTATCTTTTTCCGATGTACCTCTGATATAGGGAATAGAAATGGTCATGTCGTATTCTTGTGTATTAGAGGAGGGCAGCGTAATGGGCTTATGTAGTATTTTATCTATTTTGTAGGGGTTGTAGCCGTTGGCTAAGAACGTATGGCGCAGGTATTGGAGTTCAGTAGTCAGAGCTGTATTGTTAGAACAATTGGCTCTGGCTCTGTGTGTAAGTGTTTTTAAAATGCCGTACTGTTGGACTGGATGATGATGTGATTGTTTATGTAGGTATCTTCCTGTGTGTGTGTGTGCAGGCTTTCTGTAAATAGAAAAAGATAATGATCCATCTGAAAGGCGGGTGACTAATGTGTCAAGAAATGGTAAACAGTTATTTGATTCTTTTTCTACTGTGAAGTGAATTTTGGGGTGTTGGCTGTTTGGGTTGGTGACAAAAGCATCCAAAGTGTCTTGTCCGTGGGGACAGATGGCAAACACATCATCTACATAGCGTAACCACACTTGTGGCTTGCATGCAGCTGTGGTAAGTACTTCGTTTTCAAAGTGTTCCATCTCAAAATTTGCAAACGGGGAGAGAAGGAGGAACCCATAGCAGTACCATTAATCTGTTTGTAGAATTACCCCCACCCATGTAAAGTAACCTGCATTCATGGTAAATTGAAATAATTCAAAAATATCTGGGGGAAATTTAGTCTTCATTAAATCAAGAGTGTCTATAAGTGGTACATTGGTAAATAGGGAGGTGACATCGAAACTAACCATTATGTCTGAGTCTTTTAGGATTAGATTTTTAACCAGTGTTTCGAAATGGACTGAATTTTTTATAAGAATTGAATTTTGTAAAAAATTCAATCCATTTCTAAACACTGGTTTAGAAATCGATTACTTTACATGGGGGGGGGGGTAATTCTACAAACAGATTAATGGTACTGCTATGGGTTCCTCCCTCTCTCCCCCGTTAGCAAATTTTTAGATGGAACACTTTGAAAACAAAGTACTTACCACAGCTACATGCAAGCCACAAGTGTGATTACGCTATGTAGATGATGTGTTTGCCATCTGTCCCCACGGACAAGACACTTTGGATGCTTTTGTCACCAACCCAAACAGCCAACACCCCAAAATTCACTTCACAGTAGAAAAAGAATCAAATAACTGTTTACCATTTCTTGACACATTAGTCACCCGCCTTTCAGATGGATCACCATCTTTTTCTATTTACAGAAAGCCTGCACACACACACAGGAAGATACCTACATAAACAATCACATCATCATCCAGTCCAACAGTACAGCATTTTAAAAACACTTACACACAGAGCCAGAGCGATTTGTTCTAACGATACAGCTCTGACTACTGAACTCCAATACCTGCGCCATACGTTCTTAGCCAACGGCTACAACCCCTACAAAATAGATAAAATACTACATAAGCCCATTACGCTGCCCTCCTCTAATACACAAGAATACGACATGACCATTTCTATTCCCTATATCAGAGGTACATCGGAAAAAGATAGCCAAAGTATTGTTGAAACATGGCCTTCGCACCACTTTCAAACCTCATGTCAAGCTGGCAACTCTGATCCCCTCGCCCAAGGATAAACCTCACCCTTTAGCACACCCAGGAGTGTATGAAGTTCCGTGCGACTGGGACTTGGCATATTATGGGCAAACAGGAAGATCAGTGAACATCCGCCTGGAAGAACATGAAAGATACATTCGCTACTATTACTATGGCAAGTCGGGACTGGCAGACCATGCTTTGGATACTCCTGCACACAGTATTAGATGGAGGAAAACGAATGTGCTATTTAGGAGTCGTTATAGATCTGAAAGATTATTTCTTGAGTCAGCAATGGCTTTGAAGAATTCTCCCAACCTTATCAAATATGGTTGCATTAATTTGCGAAAAATTTGGGAGACGGTTATCCTAAGAAACACTCCTGGATAAGTATTTTTTTTCCGTTAGTGGGCGCCAAAATAGGACTTTTGATCTTTTGTCTTGTGCAATTATATTGTTTCACTCACTCACTGTCGTGTTTACAAGTGTGTTGTGCTCTGATGATGCTGAGTTGAAAATGACAAAATATAAGCGTGAATAAAACATATTTGTCGATAAAAGTGTGTGGTGTTGTTAATACCGTGAAAAATAAGTCATGAATAACCAACACCTAAGCTTATCTGTTAGATATATTATTATTATCATAAAAAAATATTATGATTATTATGATTAAGTAGGTGGGATTAACTTGCCTCACATCTACACGTAATCCTCATTATTAAAAAAGTATGTAAATAATGAATTACATTGTATATTTGTAAGAATTAGGAAATATAATATTTTAATGGCATATGTGTAAATATTGCTGTATAATCAATCAATCCTTCTCAAACCTAAAAAAAAAAAAAATAGCAAACTACATGTAATATTATAGCTTGTGTATCTCTGAACTATGCAATCGTATATTATTACTGTGATTGTTATTTTAAAAAAATAGCAAAAAAACTGTTATTTTCATTATTATTGAAATCTTATTATGTATAGCACTTAGTGCAGTACCTTGTAAAATAATATACTGAATGTTATTCAAGATGATCATTGTATATATATATATATAAATATTGGAGAGATCAATAAATTATTTCATTTAAAATAATTGGTGGTATCGCTGCTCCAGTTTATATAGTTTTAAAGAGGTTCTAACTCCTGTTTTTAATTTAAAAGTTTCATAATGTAATTCTGCTCGTCACGCTGAAGACAATGATATATAATTCATCGAAATCGGCCAAGTGGAATCCAAATTTTGAGTGTGCTGAAAATTGAGCAGCGTTCACCTTGATAACTAATGAACATAGAACAAAGGAGGTCACCATCTATACAGTTGCTGAAGGGAAGAAAGCTGAGTCATGAAGTGCAACAAGTGCCAGAAGGATTTATCATCCGACGGAAGTCATATAACCTGCAGGAAATGCCATAGAAATCTTCACCTTACTTGGTCCAGATTTTCAGAAACAACATGGTAACACAAATCCAATGCCAAACGAGAGGAATGGAAGTGCCTATACTGCAGAGTGAACAAAGAAACGCCGCCACCCTCGGCACAACTAAATTCCCAGGAGGCATTCGGCGATGAACTGAACAGACAAAAAAATGCCGATGAGTCTTATAATTTGAATTCCGTAAATTCATTACTACAAAAAAGGTTTACAGAATATAAAAGCCATCTTAGTAGATCTTGTCCAAGAACTCTTGGATAAAAAGAATAAACAAATAACAAAAAAATTAGCTAATATGAAGAGTTTGTTAAATAAAATTCAAAAGTCTAAGAAGTCTTACGAACGGTAAAAGACATTAAAATCAGCATTAACGGACTACGTGACAGGCAACACAAATTGATGAAAGACACATCCGAACTCGGTCAAGAACGTAATTCCCTAAAACTACAATACGAACTTCTAAATCGGCAACAGCATGAAGATCTTGTCATAAACAGTCTTCCAGAAACTGCATCCAAAAAAAATCTCAGAGACGTAGTTTTAAAGTTAGGCCATGCATTTGACATCCCACTACAGCATGATGATATTCAGTCCATAAATCGGATTCCCAGGAAGAACAAAAAAACAAGGCTTGCCACGACCCGCACGGGTCATAGTTCATCTGACAAGGAAGTCCATAAGAGACAATCTCATAAAAGCCAGCTGACTGAAAAAACCAGTTGTCAAGGTCTTAAACACATTGCAAGAAAATACAACTTTCTTTCCATCTGAGTATTTAACAATATTCAATCAGAATCTGTTATACCAAGCAAGAAAAGCTAAAACAGAAAAAAATATCAAGTTTTGTGGATCAAAGAGGGCAAGACATTCTTGAGAAAGTCGCAAACTTTCTCAAGCTTACACAAATCTCAGGTGTATACAAATAAAGAGCTCGGAAGGCATAAATAGGTTGCCAGAGTGAAACAAAAGACTCCAAATTAGTTCAAAAAGAAGACCTCAACATAACAAAAATGAATGTGAACCATCAGATAGATGTAATTACCCCAGAACACATCAGCAATTGTACTTTTGACTCGCCTGATGCATGGAAACAACACACAGTACAAGCGAGAGGATTCTCACTCTTGCATATTAACATCATAAATATCCAAAAACATTGGTTATTTTTACAAACTTATCTGAGGAATTACACTGGTGTTATTGATATAATGGTCCTAACAGAAGTATCCATAACAATGACGAAGCGACTGCTTTCCAAATTCCTGGCTTGCAACAACATAGATCATGCCGCCAAACAAAAAGAGGGGGTGGAATATTAATATTTATTGAACATAAATTAATAGGAAAAGAAACTATCAGTTTGAGCATGCTGAAACCCTTTGCCTCGAAATCACTAATACCACCAATAGACAGCATCCCATAATACTAAATGCTATTTACAGGCCACAAAACTTAAACATGATAAAATTTTTGCACGAACTCAATTGGTGGCTTTTATGCCAAAAAATATGTTCAACCGAACACCAAATGATAATCCGCAACCTAAACATAAATATTGCAAACGAAAACCAGAACTACACTGTACAATACCTAGACACACTATCCATGTATAACCTAATACCAACAATAACATCATGTACTAGAGAAGAAATATTCGGGAATACTATCACTGCTTCCTGCCATCTTATACAACAACATTAAATCACAGTGGAGGAAATATATTAGAAAGCTACAAAGAAAATCAGTATTTGTTCACAAACGAGCCAAAATCCTTGGATAACGCAAAACATAATCCTATGGTATTTAGGGTGTGTGTTTTGGTTCATAGTATGTTCTTAGAGCTCTTTTCAGGCTATTGTAGTTTGTAAGATTTCTGTATTCAGAAAGTAATTTGTTTAGCATGACTGGGATGTACAAGCTTCATGTGGCCTTACTGTAGTGATTATTGTATTTATATGTGATATAATTAGTTGTCTGAGGTCTTGTTATACGGTATGTATTTCTAACTGTCCTGTAGTTGGCATCGAAATAATGTTTCAGCAAGGCAGCATAGTGACATAAATGTTTTGCTGTCAGTATTTTGTGTTCTGCCATTGCAATGTTTATAAGGTCGTGATTTTCTCTTTGTTCCCAAAAGATCAGTGTCATTTTGTACTGTAGCGACATTAATCTATTTAATTTGTAGGGTGCACCGAAAGCATACGTTGTTATGGCATATCTTAGTATATTTGGCGTAGTGCTTTGTATATATTAGTGTTTTTATGGGTGTGAAAACTGTCTTTTAACCTGTAGAGTTTGCCACTTATTGTTAGGAGTTTGTTGTATATTGTGTTTTCGGGATAATATGAAATTTCTCTGTATATGCTGTGAGTGCTTTAGTACGATCCGCTCCATAATTTGATGATAATTGGTAATGTTGCTATGGGTCTGTAATTGCTGATTGAATTTCTTTTTCGATGTTTATATATGGGTCTGATTATGGCGGTATTTAGCATACTTGGTATTTGTCCTGTTTTAAATATTTTATTTATTAATTTTAGTAGGATAGGATGATAGGATGATGTTATTAAAACTGAAAGGACAACCACTAGATGTTAATCTTATACAGGTCTATGCCCCTACTGCTGACAAGTGTGATACCGAGATTGAAGAATTTTATGATCAGTTAAAAGAACTAATGAAAAACACAAAAAATCATGATATTAACATAGTCATGGGTGATTTCAGTGCTAAAGTTGGGAAAGGTATAAGTGGAGATGTAGTTGGCGAACATGGACTGGGCACAAGAAATGAGAGAGGTGACCTTCTTTTTCAATTCTGCCAGGAAGAGGAGCTAATAATGTAATAATAATAATAATAAGGTGGTAGCTCAAACACGTGGTTTAAGCTACCACCTCGAAGATTGTATACTCGATTACCACAGGATAATAATGGGAATATAGTCAGAAACCGAATTGATTACTTACTAATTAATCAACGATTTCGAAGTTCTATAAAGAGTACAAAAACCTATCCTAGTGCAGATATTGCTTCTGATCATAACCTACTGGCGGCAGAGTTACAACTTAGACTGAAAGCTATGCTTAAGAAACATCAACAAAAAAGGTTTGATTTGGGAAAATTAAAAAAACACAGAGATAAGAAGCAAATTGAGTCAAGATCTGAATCAAGAGCTAGCACTTATCAAGAATGATGACATCACGAGGGTTGATGAATCGTGGGACAAATTGAAATCTGTCTTCATAGAGAAATGTACCAATACCTTAGGTCCTAATAGAGCAGTAAAAAAGAAAGATTGGATGACTGATGAAATTCTTTCTCTCATGGATCAACGCAGATCATATAAAAATCATAATCCAACAAAAGATAAAGAGGTTCAGAAAATTATTAAAGGCAATATCAAAGAAGCAAAAGAAATCTGGATGAATGAAAAATGTAAAGAAATAGAAATTCTACAGGAAAAGCATGATAATTTTAATCTACACAAAAAGCTGAAAGAGACTTCAGGTATATATAAGAAAAAACAATTCTGTATCCTTCGAAACAAAAAGGGAGAAATTATATCCAAAAAGGATGACAAAATACAAGAATGGGTGAAATATAAATAGAACTCTTTACTGATAACTGACAGAACCCAGAAAATACTTATGAACATATGGAAGGCCCATGCATTCTAAGATCAGAGGTAGAATGTGCATTAAAGTCAGCTAAAAATTGTAAAGCCTTAGGACAAGATTGAATACCAGCAGAAATAGTAAAATTATTAGAAGGTGACGCTATTAATATATTACTAAAGCTCTTTAATAAGATACACGATATAGGCATAAACCCTCAAGACTGGTTACAGTCGACCTTCATCATGCTACCTAAAAAAGCAAATGCGGAAACTTGTAATGACTATAGAATGATCAGCCTAATGAGTCACGTTCTCAAAATGCTTCTGAAAATAATTCAGAAAAGAATATACAGAAAATGTGAAGACACGATCAGTGATGTCCAATTCGGCTTTAGAAATGGCTTGGGAACAAGAGAGGCCCTTTTCTGTTCACAGATCTTATGTCAAAAATGTATTGACCAAAACAAGGTAATATTCATTTGCTTCATCGACTTCGAGAAAGCATTTGACAAAGTCCAACATGCTAAAATGATTGTACTATTAAAAAGAATTGGATTAGATGGTAAAGACATCAGGATCATTGAAAACTTATATTGGAACCAAAAGGCATCTGTTCAAGTTGATGACATTATTACAGACTCCATTAACATCAAACGAGGAGTAAGGCAAGGATGTGTGCTGTCATCTCTTCTTTTTAACATCTACTCAGAAGCCATATTTCAAAAAGTCTTGGAAGGAAGAAAGGAAGGAATTAGTGTAAATGGTGAAATCATCAGTAACATCCGATATGCCGATGATACAGCTCTTCTGGCTGACAATATTCAGGATCTTCAAAATCTTTTGGAACTAATAAATGAGGAGAGTGAAAAATTGGGATTAAAAATAAATATCACCAAAACTAAATTCATGGTCATAAGTACGAAACCAATTCTTAATTTAGCACTTTCTTTAAATAGGAAACAAATAGAAAGAGTGGCAAAGTTTAAATATCTCGAATGCTGGTTAAATAAAGATTGCAATCCAGAACTGGAAATAAAAGTTAGAATTGAAATGGCAAGAAAAAAGTTTCTCTTGATGAAATCAACACTGTGTAACCACAGTTTAAACTTAGAGCTTAGAGTATGCATGGTGTGTACTGCTGTACGGAGGAGAAACTTGGACCTTAAAAACAACATCAATAAAAAGATTTGAAGCCTTTGAGATGTGGTTATACTGACGAATGTTAAAAATCCCATGAACAGCAAAAACGTCCAATCAGGAAGTACTGGAACAAATGGGGAAATCACGTGAACTTTTAGATACCATAAAAAGAAGGAAAACTGCATATCTTGGTCACCTACTTCGTAATGAAAAATGCAAGATACTTCAATTGATTATAAAAGGGAAGATAAATGGAAGAAGAGGACAAGGAAGACGAAGAAAATCTTGGCTGGCAGACATCAGACAGTGGACTGGTATGAACTCTGAGAGACTGCTCACAGTAGCTGAGAATCGCTCAAAATTTGCCAAGGTGGTCGCCGACCACCGATAGGAGATGGCACTCAAAGAAGAAGGATAGGGCTTAAGCTAGCTGCATATTGCTTGATATTGTTATATTTCGTTGTCTGTGCCAATTTTGTGGCGCCACATTTCTGTTATTTCTCTATCCTAAATCCCTGTCATACCTACTAAGCCTGAAATCTCTAACCTATCTCTCTAGGGTCGCTTTTCCTTTCGGAACTCTGAAAAAATTTGTTTATTTTAGCTGCCCAAGCCAGAGTCCTAGTACAGAAAAATTCTTTGCACAAAGAAACCTTCCCAGAGTTCAAGTATTACCTAACCTTGATAAAGTATTACGTGCCTATAGAAACTTCAACATTGCAGTCATGTCCTAAACTTTCTTTAATTTCCCCTTATTTACAGGTTCGAACTTTAGCAAGTGGTAAACTCAGTCTCATGCTCAGACAAACTCAGACTTACATAGAAAAAAGATGTTTATTAATTATCAAATTTACATTCAATGCACTTCCACACATCAAAGGTTGTCATATCAAATTTGTAATTCACTAGCTAAACAATAAGGAACCTTCTAATTATCAAATACTCTATTTTACATCTCTAGGTTAAATAAGTACACATTCATCATAAAACACTAGTTCAAATTCTAAGTAAAACTTGCTAAGAAAGATCAATCCACATTCAACTAAGTGTTGCATACTCTCAGGCTTCCAAACTTCTAGTCCAATATGATTAACACGTTATAGAGCACAAAAGTTCACTTAAAAGTTCTCTTTCTTCTCAATTAGAAATCTTCTCTTCTCTATCTTCTCTATAATCCCCAATACTAATTGTTACAAGAATAAGGAATTTACTGTACTGTACGTTACCAGTGTCCTGAGAGGATATCGCGCTTCTTTCGTCCGTCCTTTGTAGTCAGATCTCTTTCTGCTTTATCGAGTCGCGTCCACGTGGAGATTACGCTGATCGACGCAAATCGCCATTTCTTGCACTTTGCTGCACAAACGCTCGTTTACTGGATCGATATCGTCATCCTTTTTCGGAAACTTTTTCCGGTGTTTCACAACGGTAAACTTTTACCGATGGCCCAAGTTGGTGTCTGCCGTCAGCTCACGTATAGCATGCCCGACTCCTTCAGCTAGCAACCGGGAAGGAGAATACTTCCGGCGCTGTCGATTGGTCAGCACTCTGCTTGTCCACACGAGAAAACAGGAACAGAAAAAAACGGGAGCTCAAAACCGAGTGAACTCGCTTTTTATTCTTCTTTGTAGCGCCCTCTTTTCATAATGGTCTCTCATTGTGCTCTCCTATTCGCCCCTAAACATTGCATTACACTTTTGTTCCTTGAAGAGCGCTCATTTCGCCGAACGCGAGTTCAGCCCGCCTTCCACGAATGCTTCCGTTGCAGCATTACATCATTGTAGGCAGCTAGCTAGCTAGTAACCTTTGAACCTTTGTTTGCACTTAGATTTATATTCTTACACAGAGTATAATTTTGACATCAATAATTTTAACAATATAATTCTACTTACACATACAATTTTCTCTTCAAATTTACTTCTTTCTAAGGTAATTCTAACAGGTTTCCTTTTATATTTTGCTTACTTAACTAATAGTACAAGTATTTCTAGCTCAGAATTGTGTTTCTTGTTAAATCTCGAATGAATGACTTTTTTGTTGAAGGAGTCCCCATTTAAGATCTAACAATATCCTTAGGTCGTATACCATCAATTCCTGGGCCTTTGTTTGGTTTGATTTGATGTATTACAGTGATGGTTAGGAACCGTAATGTCTATTTTGATTGTGTTCCAAGTGGAGGATCATGTTTTTTGATTGGGAGTATATTTCTGTGAGGTTCTTGGATGGAGTCAGCAAAGTATTGGCTAAAGTCACTTGCTAGTTGTTGGATAGGTTTTGCGTCTTTCATGAAGCTGTGTTTTATGGTTTTGGAGGCGGTGGTGTTGGGAGCACAATTTAACATCTCGTTAATCAGATGCCAGGTTTGTTTCATGTTGTTTTGTGCGGAGGTTAGTTTGTCTCTGTAGTAGCTTCTTTTTGCATTTCTGATTTGTGTTGTAAGGCGATTCCTTGTTATCTTATATTCAGTTTTTAAAGCTGTGTTATTTGTATATCGCTTTAATTCTTTCCATAGAGCGTCCTTTCTGTGTATTTCTAGGATTAATTTTTGTGTTATCCAAGGATTTTGTTCTTGATTGAATTCTGACTTTCTTGACAGCTTTCTTATATATTTTCTCCAGTGTGAGTTTAATGTTGTTGTATAAGATATCTGTTGAATCTGATGCCAGGTGTTCCCAGTCTGTTTTTCGTATTTCGTGGTTGACTATTTCTTCGTCTATTATTGTTTTGTGTTACTTTTCACCTGTGGAGCATTGCATGGATATTGCCTTAGTGTGCCGACTGGGAACACATGGCATCAAAATCAGCACATTTTGAGATTGGAGGGATATTTTTCAAAGCAAAACAGACAGTATGGTTCCTAACCATATAAGAAGCAGAACTTCTCTCCGTAAACACAAATCAAAGAAAACAAAGCCCGAGGAATCGATTGTATAAGACCTATAGATATCGAGCAACACGGAACAATACTAGGCCCTATCCTACCAAAATTAATAAATAAAATATTTAAAACCGGAAAATACCAAGTATGTTGCAGATGGCCATATTCATACCCATATACAAACATGGAAAAACTAATTTAATCACTAATTACAGACCCATAGCAACACTACCAATTAACAACCAATTTATGGAAAGGATTGTACTAAGGAAACTCGCATCATTTTCAGAGAACTTTCGTATTATCCCCAAAGCATAAAAAGCTTTTCAGAAAAATAAAGGAACAACATCTCTCTTGATATGTGGGCTGCAAAAATTGGTTGATAGGCGGAGGGGAGATATGATTGAGACATTCAAATTATTGAAAGGTTTCTATGAAATTAATTCAGAAGATATTTTTGAGAACAGGTTTGGTTGTGGGAGGACTAGAGGACATCCATGGAAACTGGGCAAAAGTGTGGTTAGTAAGGGTGTTAGAGCTGGGTTCTTTACTTTTAGAGTGGAATGAGTGGAATGGGCTGCCAGAGTCTGTGGTGGGTGCTGTGACAGTGAATGAGTTTAAGGCGAGGTATGATAGATACTGTATGAATGTTGAATAGTTGTGATGAATATGATTTGGGGGCCTCCCTCGATGAGTCTAAGGACTCCCTAGAGTTTCCCGTAATAATAATAATAATAATAATAATAATAATAAATATACATTAATGGAATTCTGTTTAATTATTGTAAAAAAAAAATCGCATCTCTACGCTTCTAGGGATGCGAGTTTGTCGGTCACTGGCGGATATTAGTCTGGAAAAGACATGTTGAGAGATTGGAAAATTGTTACCTCTACCTGTAAAAACCATAATTCAACTCACGTGAATGCTAAAATCACTTAGTCACCATGGGAAACTGAAAGAGGACCGAAAACGAAGATCGGAAATTAATGAGTAAACTTCAAGAAAGACTAATGAAAAAATGAGTACTGTATGGAAAAAAAATTCACACACAGATATTTATTTATTTATTGCTCATTTACTCTGGCTTGAAAAATGTAGTTAACTGATTTTTAAATTAAAATAGAGAAAAAAAATTACGAGTCCTAATAACAAATCTACCAGATTTCCAAAAACAGGAAGTCGCACGTAGCCTCAAAATATGATGTAATTGGGGACAGATAGCTTGGTAAAACATGAGCACCATGGGAAGGAATTTACAAAGAGTACCAATACGGACGGAAATCTCAAGGATGTAGTCAACTAGATTTTCTGGTTATTTACAGATATATTGTTCTTTCAACTCATGTGTGATTGTGTGTTGTGCTGTGGATATAAAATTCAACTATTATGGAATATCTTTTTTGGAATATTCGCATATAGACGAGCCATTCTGGAAAGACTGTAAGTAATTTAAATTACTTACAGTCTTTCCAGAATGGCTCGTGATCCATTTTAGTCTCCGTTTATTTTTATTTATTTTTTTTTATATACCGTTTGGTTTTTGTTTTCTCTTGAGTGTAAACAAAATAAATATAGTCAAAACGTTTTGTAAAAAAAGATAACTTTAATTAGCAAAAGTAATGACATTTAAGATCTTAATTTACACAAATCAAAACATTCAGATGAGTTTTGTACATAAGGAAAAAAAAGTGTGTTTGATGGACACCAGCATATAATTAAGTTATTTAGAAGATCCCAAATAGTGCCGCCATCTAGAATGTAATCTACTCTAAGAATTCCAATAGTTTTTTAACAGGAAAGAAATACCCTAAACTGTATTGGAAAATTAGTAAAGTCATCTATAGACAACCAAAGACAAAACATGACGACAGTGATGGACGTGTGTCACCCTACGAAAATTCCAAGATATCTTATCTCAAAAATATCGCCCACAATTCCATAGGCAAACCAAAACACCATGTGATCTCACTGAGACATGTTCGTCACGACTACTTATCTCTAAAATCAACCACAATTCAATACCCCAACCCAACACACCATGTGATGTCCCTGACAGACGGGTGGCCCCAGCGAAATTCTAAACATTCCAAACTTTATCTTATCACTAACCATCACTCGTAATGCCATACACAAACCATTTACTTATCTACAACTCATAACAACATACATCCACAATACTACCCCTGTTTGGTTTAAAGTGTCCCAACAAACACACCACGAATCCTTATCCACTAACATATCTTCCGTTTCCATTCAAAACAATAACATCACTTATTTACAACTAACAAATGACGTCAATTATCTTGATCTGAAAACAACACACATCCATGACATTAACTTTGCTCCGCCCATTCACCCTACCCCTATTTTGTTTAAACTGTCCCACCAATCACGACACGAATCCTTATCCACTAATATATCTTAATTTTCCATTCAAAACAATAACCTCACTTATTTACAACTTACAAATGACTTCACTTATCTTCATCTGATAACAGCAGACATCCAGAACACAGACGTAGCTTACCCTATTCACCCTACCTCTATTTGTTTAATAGTGTCCCACCAATCACAACATGAATTCTTATCTCTAAACATCACCCACAATTCCAAACGCAAGCCAAACTAACAACATGATGTCACTTACACAGATGGTCCTCAGAAAGATTCCAAACATTCCAAACTCATGACGTCACAAACACAATGACGTCATCTTCTGGACAACCAATCACGTCACGATTCCTTATCTTATCTTGATCTTGATCTGGTTATTAGTGCCTACCATACTACTTTGGAAATAGACTCTCCGTGAAGTCTAGCAATAAGTTTTAATAAAGGTATACCGTGAGTAGACATATCGATACAAAATTAATAACGGAAAACTCACGTACAAAGATTATTTAATAGTATAATTATCGCCTGAGTGTCACAGGCATGATCAGTACATTTTAAGCTCAAATTAAACAATAACTGACATTTCCAAAAAGCGCCACCCAAGTAGCTGGAGTAAGGAAACTAAAAAGGTCAATAAATTTCCTAACAAAAAAAAAAAAAAATTATATACACAATAAAAAGTTATGAAAGATTAGCATATTTATAAAGTACTTTCTCCATAAAGGGGATAGATGTAAACCATCGGATCTATTTAAGTTAGGAGAATGAAATAAAGATTGCCTCACTTACAAATTCTCAAAATTTTTATAAAATTTACCCTCCTGTTCAACTAGAAAAACTGATACTTATATAAAAAATTCTTTTGGTTTCGAAAATAAAATTTCAGATCTTCATTTGGACTTTTCGGATAATATCATGATCAGTTTAGATATTGTTTGTTTATTTACAAATGTTCCTTTATCTGAAAGCATTGAATTACTGCAACTGGAATTTCCTTCAGAAATTGTAAAATTATTTGATTTTGTAATACATTCTGGTTATTTTTCCTTTAAAAATAAGTTTTATGAACAAATTGAAGGAACAGCAATGGGCAATCCTCTTTCTCCTGCTATCTCCAATTTCTTTATGGAACATTTTGAACAACGTATCTTGGACAACATTTCTCCCAGACCTACTCATTGGTTCAGATATGTCGATGACATTTTTGCTGTATGGAATGGCTCTTCGGATGAACTTCACCAATTTCTCACTAAGTTAAACCCATTTCATCCTAGGATCAAGTTTACCCTAGAAGTAGAATCAAATAAGCAGTTAGCCTTTTTAGATCTTCTAATTCTTCGCCAACCAGATGGTAACCTACATTTCTCAATTTATAGAAAGAAGACTCATACAGGCCATTATATCCATGTGGAATCTCGTCACGATCCCAGTCAAAAGGCAGGAACTATTAAAACACTGGTTCATCGGGCCCACTCCTTTTGTTCTACAGACGATCTTTTACAGAAAGAACTGCAATATATTACTTCTTCCTTTCTATCTAATGGATATAAGAATTCCTTCATCAAAAGAGCTTTGAGTATTCTTAATGTCTTCCTCTTCAAATACAGAAGAAACAAATCGCGTTCCTGTCCCTTATGTACAAAGCATTAGTGAACGCATAGCAAAAGTTTTAAAACCACTGAATATTTTTGTTGCCTTTCAGCCGTTTAGAAAATTCTCCACCTTTCTCACTTCTCCTAAGGACAAGCTTCCACATCTTAATTTTCGAGATGTCCACCAGATTCCGTGCTCTTGTGGATTATCTTATTTTGGAGAAACAGGAAGATCTTCCTCTATTCGGCTAGAAGAACGCCAATCTTATATTGAATACTTTAAACCTGAACAGTCTGGGCTTGCAGAACATGCCATCTTCAATAGACATAAAGTTCATTGGAAAAAGATAAGAGCGCCCTCCACAAATGTTGGTTCTTCATGGAACAGCTTTATAAAGAAATGTGAAAATTTACTTGATTCTCCTAACTTAAACAGATCCCATGGTTTATGTATCCCCTATATGGGAGATAGTACTTTATAAAGCAGCTAATCTTTCCTAACTTTTTGTTGTTAGGAAATTTATTGACTATTTTAGTTATCTTACATCAGCTACTTAGGTGGCACTTTTACGAATTGTCAGTTATAGTTTAATTTGAGCGTAAAATGTACTGAAGATGCCCGTGACACACAGGTCAAAATTATACTATTAAATAGTCTTTGTACTTGAGTTTTCCGTTCTTAATTTTATATCTATATATCAACTCATAGTATACCTTTATTAAAACTTAACACACTTGTACCAAACCGCAATTATAATCAATGGCACCAAAACACAGATGTTGATAATACACAACCAAAGAATCATGGGTCCGGCACCACTATGGATACACTGTCACACATACCGCTGCATTAGCAACACAAATCCATGCCAATGTCTCCCGAAATCAAACCTGTAACACATGCAAAATACCTCGGTCTCTACATGGATTGCACCTTAACTGGACAAAACATATAGAATACCTACAGATCAAACTCCGGATCATCGCAGCAAAACTCTTCTAAATAAAAGACATTATTCCATCCAACATAAAAAAAAAACTCCTATATCACGGTATCTGCGAATCCCTACTCAGATACGGAATAACAGTTTATGCAAAGACATCAAACAGCCACCTAACAAAACTAGAAACATTACACAGGAAAATTGTGGGAACAGTGATTTGGACCCCTAACACGCAACAACGAATATCCGATCAGCACATGGCGACACACAGAATCCTGGGCATTAAAAACCTGAAACACTACATGACATTAACAAGGAATTACTTCAACATCACCTATCGAAACAACAGAGGCACATATCGTATACCACGACCTACAACAACTCTCTACATCCCCACACCCTTCAACAACTCATACGGTTCTTTTGTGAGATCACATCAGATACTCACGCAACTCAACAACCTACGAAGAAAGTTAAAAGACGTAGATAACTACAGAACATTAAAAAACGAACTCTGGAAAATATACCAACAAAGTTAAGAAACCATTAACACTAATATGCACACCACTAATCACCAGCATCCAATGCCTACATCACATACATAAACAGTAGCAACTTCATAAATATTAAATCCATTCAATATTTATTGGATTTAGCCTTCAATATTTTATGAAGAAATTCATAAAAGCTAACCCAAGCTTCAAAGTAGGTAGGATTAACTTTTCTCACTCATCTACAAGTAATCCTTATAAACAAATGCAGAAATTTGTTTTTATAATCACTCTTTCTCAAACTTGGAAAAAAAAATACAAAAAATTCTGTATATTCTTCATTGTTAATATAGAAGAACATGTGTTGTAAATACATAATGTAAAAGCAAAAAAGTGTAATTAAAAATTTTAATTGAAATTCGATGTAGAAATTGCAGCACTTAGTGCTGAACTTTGTAAAATAATAAGTTGCAATGTCACTCAAGATGTTTATTGTATGTATGTATAAATATTTTAGCAATCAATCAATCAGTTATTACTATTATTATTATTATTAATATAACTACAACAAGGAAAGTAAAAACAGAAAAAAATTACCAGTTTATATGGATAAGAGACAGCAAAATATTCCTTAAAATGACATAAGATGCTAAGCCAATCCAAACATATATCTGTAGAAATAGTCTTCTACATTAAAGAGAACACTGATGAGTCGTAATTAAGAGAAAAACTTACCAACCCACATGAACATAGATCCCCAAGTAGATGTAATTTCCCCCAAACATGACAACGGCCACATTATGAAATCGATAACAGATAACAGAATGGAAACAAATGACTGTCCCCCAAAATGGACTATCCATTCTCCACAACAACATTAGGAGCATTCAAAAATACTGCTTCACCCTTCAAGCTTCTCTGAAGGAAGATACAGAAAACTAGACATTTAATACTGACTGAAATATCTACGACAAACGAAAAGGCAACCGTCTATCAAATGCCAAACTTCCAACAACAACAAACACTGCAGACTAACTAAACGAGGCGTTGGTATACTAGTATTTACCAAACATAAACTAGAACCAACAGAATTAAACTATAAATTAGAATATGCAGAAAACAGATGCATCGAAATTAAAAACATCAAACAAGAAAACTCCCTGATATTAAACGAAATATACAGACGTTCGAAATTAAGCACCACAAAATTCCTAGAAGAACTAAACAGAAGGCTTTCAGCCACGGAAGAAGGCGCCTCAGAATACTTGGTAATAATAGGAGACATTAGGAACATAAATAACAACACAGCAATACCTAGACCTCCTATCAGTATATAACCCACCGCATTAATACAGTCGTATACGCGAGAAGAAATAGTCGGAAATGGGTTGGCAAATACGTTCGTTTGGTTTTTCAGAGTGGAATGAAACACATTTTATTTAATATATATATATATTGCATACTAGTCAGTTATATATTGATCCTCTTTATCAATGACCTCTTGCCATCCGTCCACCAACTTCATTATGCCGCGTTCATAAAATTCCTGAGATTTACTGGCGAAAAACTGATCAAGGTGTCTTTTGACAGCCTCCTCATTAGCGAAGGTTTTCATGTTGAGAGAATTCTGCAACGATCGGAATAAGGGGTAATCGGAAGGTGTCAGATCCGATGAATACGGAGGATGCGGCAAAACATCCCAGTCAAGAGGTAACAACTTATACTGGGTTGTTAACGATGTGTGGGGTCTGGAATTGGCAAATCGGAAAGACAACTCTTTTCCGATTTGCCAATTCAGGATGTTTTGTGCTAATTGCACGGGTCAGTCGCGTTAACTGTGAGCAATAGACAGTTGAATCAATCGTTCTCCCTGACGGTAACACCTCGTAGTGGACAACACCTTTATAATCCCACCACACACAGATCATGATCTTCTTTGGGTGTGATCCCGCATTCGAGGTTGTTTGCGGCGGTTCGCTCTTGTGCCCCAATTTTACGTACCACGTTATCGAACACGACCCATTTTTTTATGTACCTTAATCATCCACTTCAAAAATGGTTCGGTTTCTTGGCGACGTCGCAACGAATCATGGATGGATATGCTAACAGTCATATTGGCCTCAGTCGATTTATGCGTCACCGAAACACTGAGTTTTGAAACATATATCAGCTTGTGCAAAGAGTTTTCAACGCTGCATGGGATATGTTCAGTACTGCAGAATCTCCCGCACTGTTTGTGACGGATTTTTGTCGACGATATCCTTCACAACTATAGAATCAACCTCAGTTGTGCGACCAGCGCAAGGCGCATCTCTGACATTGAAATCTCCAGAACGAAATTTGGCAAACCTCTGTTAAGGCGCCATCCCCAAATACGCTGCATATTTTGTTATGGGCGTCCGCAACTCGTTTGCCTTTTTTGAAATAAAAAACCGAAACATGACGGTAATGTATGTTATTTCCTTCGATTTTTAAAAATATGTTACACACACGCAACTGAAGTAGGCCCAACGAAAATTCACTGAAAGGTTATGTGAAATGTCGCCTTTCAACTGCACAATAGCGTTGCCAAAATAGCGATAGCCGAAGCAGCGTAAACTTGTACTAACGCATAAACCGAAAGAAACCACCTCATCCTGCATTGATCATATAAATATAAGATCTCCTCCAAACAGCCACACAGCAGCCGTCATAACATGCAAACTGGGAGACCATTATTGCACAGCATTACAGTTACACACTGAACCAGAACCCATAAAAATCACTGAGACTACAAAAGAGTATCATAGCATTATAAACGGAGCAATAGTGAACGATGACAGAAAAACAGACTGGATGCAGATAGCATCTTTAGACTCTGCTGAAGCTGTATATAATAATCTTAAACTTGCATTTAACAAAATATATAACAAAGCCTTAACAAAAATAAAAATACGCCCCCAAACGAAAAAAATCCATGGATAACAGACAACATACAAACAGACATACAAAGAAAAGATGCCCTATGGAAACAACTTGAGAAGTCGCCGAAGAATATCGCTTAACAAGCTGAATACAAAAGAAAACGGAATCTCCTAACAACACAGATTAGAACGGCAAAAAGAAACTACTACAGAAACAAATTAACAACAGCTCAGAATGATATAGAGGAAACCTGGCACCTGAGTAATGAAATACTGGACAATACACACAAAACTACTGTCTCAGAAACAATAAAACACAGCGTTGCTTGCAACCCCAAATCCCTCAAACAGTTAGCAAACAACTTTAATTAGCAGTCGTGACCACTGTCCAAAAACTACAATAAACAACCTTTCCTGTCATCCCAGTCGATGTGGTTCCCCACAGTAACAAAAGAAACCCTATCACTTGCAATTCCTCTATTTCTGGTACTTTGTTAGGGTTAATTTGTAGAATTGCAAGTGATGGGGTTTCTTTTGTTACTGTGGGAAACCACATCAACTGGGTTGCTCGTGGACCTAGTGGAGAATGGTTCTTTGTGTGAGGAAAGGTTGTTTATTGTAGTTTTTGGACAGTGGTCACGACTGCTGATTAGAGATGGAATCAGATCAAAATACATCAAGAAACACTCATCCAACCAACTTTTAGTTATACAAAAACTGTTAAATAAAATCTTCGAAACGGGACAAACACCTGAAATACTAAAGACTGCATTAATCACACCCATACATAAACATGGAAAAAGAAACATTATAAGTAATTACAGACCCATCGCCACGCTGTCTGTAATCAACCAAATCATGGAGCGCATCGTGCATCAGAAGCTCTCCACATACGTTGAAAAATTTCAAATCATACCCAAAACACAATATGGCTTTCAAAAAAATAAAGGAACAGCAACTCTCCTGGAAGATTTCACAGATCTAATAAGCGCTGCATTTGATAAAAAATAGAATAACATTAGTCGTTTTCGTTGACCTAACAAAAGCATTTGATACACTAACACACAAAACCTTGTTAACGAAACTTACACATATCGGAATCGGAGGTCGCCTACTCCAATGGTTTAAAGCATACACGAAAAACAGAAAGCACATCACACATACAGGATCAGCGTACAGCAAAGTGGTACCGGTAACCTGTGGAGTACAGCAAGGAAATGTTCTGTCTCCCATTCTATTCAACATATACACACACGACATAAGCCAACTCCCCCTAAAAAGTAATATCTTCCAGTTCGCAGACGACACGGCAATAGTATCCATTCACAATAAGGCAAATATGGCTTACACAAATATACAACACGACATCAATCAAATCACTAACTGGCTAACCGAAAACGGCATGTATATCAACCCTGGAAAAACAAAGCTAATGATATTAAACAGTCCCAAAACCAGAAAGGTGAAAGCAACACGCTATCTCGGATTTTATTCCGATGCTGATCAAAGTTGGAACAGTCATATAAACTACCTACACAACAAACTCAGGATAATAGCAAGCAAACTATATATCGATTGAAAGAGATTACCCTGAAACACACAAAAATACTAATCTATAAAGCATAATGTGAAAACATTTTAAGATATGCAATCATATCATACGCATTCTGTGCCGACTACAGACTTAACAGGCTACAATGGTTGCAAGATAAAATGATAAAACTGATATTCTGGGAACAACCCAAACTTATGCAGGCAGTATGGACATAACAAGAAATATTTAAGCTGAAACCCTTATGCCACTGCACAGTCATGTTAAAACACTACTTCAGTCCAAACTACAGACTAACCAGAAGAATATATCAGATAACAAGACCACAGTCAACAACCTACATAACATCTAAGTACAATGATCACTACGGAAGAGCCACCCGAATCTTCTACATACCTGACATGATAAACAAACTGCAGTTCGACGACAGAAACATAGGGACCTACAAGGAGCTGAAACAGGCGCTGTATAAATATTATAGCGAGAATGAAAGTTATAAAAATTCCTCTCTCTCTCTCTCTCTCTCTCTCTCTCTCTCTCTCTCTCTCTCTTTCAGTCACATACAACACACACACACACACAAAATCTATAACAATCCCGGTCTCAAAAAACACCGATACAAGTCGCAAGTCCCCAAATCCAACCCCACTTGCAAAAAAGTAGAACCGTGCACGAGCAGCAGTCTTCTAAGCACCTACCTACAAACAGTAAAATCAACACCTCGCTTGCGACAGGCATAGAAACAAAACCATGAAATCACCACCATCTATTATCTTCCTCAGATAAGCTCTGCAAGGCTTCGAGGAAGAAATCGGAAATGCCTCCCAAAGAAACAAGTAAATATTATAACTGATTTAATAAAAAGTGAATCATTGTAAATTTAAATGGATCATTGTAAATATGAATATGAAAAAAGATGTAAACCACATTGTTAAAATCATTACCAATTCAATTTAAATAAGATATGTTCCTGGCATTCTGTACAGAAAAAAATATTATATAGATAGATAGATAACTAACAGATCCTGAGTAGCAGAAGCATAACTGATTGTAAACTATTACAAAAATTGTTATTACTACTAATAACACACGAATTGTTGTACTATATAACTTGCGCACTGTACAAAGTATGAAATAAATTATAATCTGAATTGAACTGAATGTGAAAAATTGTAGTATTATCTCTTAAATGTTATGTAATTATATTACCGGTCAGGACGTATATATACGTCGACATTTCCATGGATGCGAAGTGCATATTAAAATTGTAATACCATTGATATTACATTGAAATTTATCATGGGTACGAAGCTTTTGAGGGTGCTTATTTGATCTTTAATGGCCGTTAAGGTGGTTAAATTATATATATATATATATATATATATATATATATATATATATATATATATATATATATATATATATATGTATTATATGTATTAAACAAATTTTATGCATAATAAAATTGTATGTATATATAATGTAATTCATTAGACAGATAATAAAGCATCATTTGACGTTAAAATTATCATTATTATAAAAATATAGATATATTATTATTATCATCATCATCATAGGCCTGTGTAGCTCAGTGGAAGTAGTGCTTGTATCCTCTGTGCTAGATCGCTCGAAGTTAGAGCTTTGATTGAAGTCTAGTCGTCTACTGGAGGAACTTTTTCTAAGCATATTTTCGACGGATTCCCGAGTTAGGCGAACTCTGGCATGGGCAAGTGGGTTTTTCCTCCCAGCAACTCCGGTTTTTCATCCCATAATCTCAAGAAAATCGACTGCAGAACTCAAATTATTTCAGACAGTAACATAGCCTGTTAGGGTTAGGTACCATTAGATGGCAGCACTTGTTTGCCTATCTCTTCACCGGTGCCGTATTTATATGTGATAGACATTGGCCAGCGATCTCTGATTGGCTGCCGGGGGAGATTGAAATGCCCACTCAGTCTCCAAAAGCTAGATAAGGTTTAAAGTCCTTGTCTACTCCCTATAAGGGAATAAAAGGCGTTAGCTGATATATTTATTTTATTTATTATTATCATTAAGAGAGACCACCAGGGAGTCAGGTACTCATTGAGGGAGGCCACATACTACACACACCAGCAATGATACTTATTCTTGAATTTATTCACACTGCTTGCACTCACAACATCCAGTGGCAATCCATTCCAATCATGCACCACCCTCTGAGAGAAAAATCTAGCCCTCACACCCTTCTTGGCTGCCTTCATTCTCAGTATTCCAAGAATGCACTCTCGTACTTTCCCCACCCTCCATAAATTGAAAAATTCCATCAATTGAAATCCTGTATGACCCTTTCAGAAGTTTGTAAGTCTCAATCATATCACCCCTCTTTCTCCTGTTTGCTAGTGTCTGCAATCTACAAATTCTCAACCTGTCTTCATAATCAATATTCCACAATCCTGACATCATTTTAACACTATCTCCAATATATCACCATTAAAACGGAAATCAGGAGACCAGACCTGCGCACAATAGTCCAAGTTATCAAGGCCTTGTCAAGTGGCAAAATTACATCCTTATTTTTACATGTTAACGTTCGTTTGATCATTGCGATTATCTTTTGAGTTGAATCTGCAATCTTTTCCATATGGCCCCTGAACTTCAACTTCCTATCTGCTAACACTCCAAGATCCCTAACCTCATCAGTTTCTTTCTAGCATAATCCCACCAATATAATACGATGTTGGATATCCAAGCAGAATAGTTAGATTTTTAACTAAAATTCCCTCTGACATTAAAATCAAATCTAACACTCTTTGATCTCGAGTTCTTTCTGTCACATGCTGCTTGAGGAAGTTTTCACGCAACAACTCAATAAATTCATTTTCATTCTTCTCATGAGATTCTACTACTACTGAATCAATATTTGGATAATTAAGTCTCCCATTATGATTTCTCTTTTTGTGCTCATCGTTTCTATTTGGTAATCATTTCTTCATCACTAGCAATCGATCCATCAGGTCTGTAACAACACCCCACTATGTAGTTGATCTTGTTAGATTCCACCTCACACCAGATGGCTTGAAACTCACTGCCACATGAAATACTGCTACTAGTACGTAGGTTCCCAAAGTAGGTGGTACCCCCTCCAGTGGGCGCTGAAGCATTCTAGGGGGGGATATAGTAGGATCAGAAGCATTTGGGGGCGTTCAGGCGGTGGCTCTTTATAGAAGAAATTAATAATATATATTTAAAAATTAATTATTTTCGTGAATTTGCGATTAGATAATCATTTAAAATTTAAATATTGCATTTTAATTCATCTTATGCCCGTCTTACAAGAACAATTTTTTTTTTATCAATTTTCTATTTCAATTATTTAATCATTTGAAAATTTACCATGTCAAATAGAAATAAATGTCAATTTTCTATGTCTATGAGAAAATAGAGCATGTACTGTATATATGTGTGTATAATAGGTTATGTTTACAGTAGCAAATATATTCGTTATATTTCATTTCAAAATATATATAAAATATATAAAACCACTTTTCTAATTGATTTGTACAAAAATAAACCCAATTTTATATAATTTAATATTACGAGTAAAAATAATAATGGCAAGAAAGAAATAAAATCGTAAATTATAGTTAGTCTAGTTAGTACTAACTTATATTGCTAACTAGAGGGAAAAAAAAGCAAATATTATTCGAAACTTATTATACTGTTTTGTAGGTTTGCTGTTTATATCTTGTGTAATTATTAAATTTATTAATTATTATTTATAATTATTCGGACAATGTCGTAGTCGGACGAACAAAATGCGCTTGCGTGCAAAATAAAAAATTGAACGTGTCATACAGGATATTTTAACTTATATTTTTTATATACTTAAAAAAATTATTCATTTTTTTGCTATTGTAAAAGTTGATCGTGTCATACAGGCTTTACTCTGTCCACGCAGCAGACGAGTCTTAACTAGTAGTATGTCGGTCAACTATTACGTAGGTAATTCACTCAATTCAGCATATCGGTGCTTGCAGCGACTTGTTCAAAGCACGAGTACGATGGTATCGCAAACAAATCAATGCATGCAAGTAGATTCAGGCTAGATTTCAAACCTATAAATACCAGTGGTTCAGGAATAAGTTTCATTATTTTTTGTGTGCTTTGCCAACAATCATCAGTCTAAAGTGTGATAGATAAGTGGAGTCATACAAAGTGTAAATTAAATCTTTTATTTTGTGAATATTTTTGCAAATTTTATTACTTCATTATGTCTGAATATAAGAAGAAATGTCGACAGCACAGTATTGAGTATTTGAAATATGGTTTTATTCAGTCTCCTACGAACCAATTATTACCCATGTGCTTGATTTGCCAAAAAGTGTTTTCAAATGAAGCCTTCTAGGCTACAAGAGCATTTGACTAAAATGCATGCTGACAAAAAGGATAAAGAATTGTCCTATTTTCAAGTACTAGAAGAAAAATATTTTAAACGTCTAACTATATCAAAACTTTTTACATCGTCCACTAAACAAGATAATGACGGATTACAAGCTTCTTATAATATTTCATTATTAATCGCAAAAGCGGGAAAACCACACACAATTGGTGAGGAATTAATTTTGCCGGCAGTAAAAGAAGTAATAAACACTATACTTCATAAGCCAGCGTCAGATATCATCAGGAAAATTCCTTTGAGCAATAATTCAGTGCAAAGAAGAATCGATGAAATGGCTGAAGACGTTTAAAAATCATTGTGCGATTATTTGAAGACATGCCAATTTTCCATTCAACTCGATGAATCAACTCTCCCAAATAATGAACCACTACTCTTATCATACGTACGATTCATAAAAGAAGAAAAAGTTTGTCAAGAATTATTATTTGCTAAAAACTTGGAAGCGGATACAAAGGGAGAATCTATGTTTAATATCATGAATACGTTTTTTCAAGAGAAAGACATTCCTATTCGTAATATTTTGTCTGCTGCTACTGATGGTGCTCCAGCAATGACAGGGCGCCACAAGGGATTCATAGCGCATTTGAAACAAGCTATACCAAATGTACTCGCTACACGTTGTGTTCTTCATCGTCAACATTTTATTTGGTTGCGAAAAATTTAAGTGAACGCCTGCACACGTCGCTCCATTACGTTATTAGAGTAGTCAACAAGATTAGAAGCAATTCATTGAGTGACAGATTGTTTAGCCAAATTTGTAGTGAAAACGATGAAGATTTGAATCGTTTGCTGCTTCACACAGAAGTTCGCTGACTTTCAAAAGGTATTTGTCTGAAACGATTTTACAATTTGTTTGATTCAGTACTAGAGTTCCCAGAAAACAGAGACGACGGATTGCGGGCCAACTTGATTACATCCAAAAATGACATCGCTTATTTGACAGACCTCTATAAAATATTTAATGAAGTCAATCTACAACTACAAGGTGATGAATTGAATTAAATTAAAACAAAAAACATTATTGCCGCTTTTCTAGGGAGCGGAATATGGGCCGAGGGGAATATAGCCACTTTTCAAATTTATCAGCAGTGCCTCTCAAAAAGGAAGATTTACTTACATACTGCCAACACTTGTAGGTTCTCCATGCTGATTTCAATGAGCGATTCAAGGATATTCTAAACATGAATATACCAAATTGGGTTCTAGCTCCTTTCTCACATGTAAGCACAGCAGGATCATCAAATTTAGAAGTGGAACTCATAGAACTCACAACAAATGAAGAACTAAAAATAAAATTCAAAACTGGATATCACGAGTTCTGATTTCACAATACCGACACTGTACCCCGGATTACGGGAAATAGTGCAGAAATTTTTAATTGCATTTCCATCTTCTTGTTTGGCTGAGAGTGGGTTTAGTGCTGTAGTGAGTTTACTATCTAAGAAAAGGAACCGATTGCATATAACTGAGCGTGGCGATTTACGACTGTTTTTAACGAAAGTTGAACCTGACATTAACAAACTTTTAAAAATGCAACAGGCTCATCCTTCACATTAATTTGTTACTTTTTCTTTGTAGTTTTACGTTGTAAGTTCGAAATAAACCATCTAATACATTTGACGGTGTTATTACAATAAGATTCTTACTAATGCAATGCAATCTCTTAATTGTATTCCACATCTTCATATTTAAACCAGTGTATGAAACTGTGCATAATGTTATTCGAGGACACATTTTACAATCTTTACATGTGGGCTACGTTTCACCAAAATCGGTATAGCAATAACTGTGTTCAAGATGAAGCACATACTGGCCACTTCTTTTTAAAAATTTAACGGCATAAGTAGTAATGTATTATTAGTTGCTATTTACGTCAAAAATATCAAACGGCTTGAACGCGGAAAACTGTTATAATAGGGGGGGGGGGGCGTTACAAAATTATGTCTTGCATAGTGGGCGGTGGCCCGAAAAAGTTTGAGAACCTATGTACTAGTAGTACTGCGATCATAGATCTCACTTCTAACTGGATTTAAGTCATCCAATATGATTAGCAGCACGCCTCCTCCTCCTCTACTATCCACTCTATCCTTCCTAAAAATGCTATATCCTTCACTCGATACCGGTTAGTATGTGTGATTCTGAGAACTAGGTCTCATTAATGCCTACAATCTGAGGTCATAACATATTGATGAAGGCAATAAACTCTACCTCTTTTTTCTGAAACTCCTAGCATTTGTATACAGACCTAATAATCTACCTGCATGTCTTTTGTATACTCTTATCTGCAGTCTGCACGACACAGTTCGACAACTTGCAGATCGCTTTTATCCTCTAGTGCTTTATACATGTAGACATGTTTGCACATGTTAGATGTGTCCGAACCGGACGAACACAAGTTCAAAATTGTTTACTCATCATCAATATTTCCATGATAAAGCCCATTCCCGTCATTAACAGTTATATAACGTTGTTGCTCTTACACTCACATTCACACCATTCCTCCCTTTATAATTAAGTTTAGTTTCCCTGACTCTCTCTGTTAGGACTCGTACCAGTTATTAGTTTTTCTAGACTCCTGATACCAAATGCATTTAGGTTCAGGCTGGTCCTCTAATTTAAATCCAATTTTCCCTCAAATTCAAATTCCCTCAAACTCCACACATCAAAAAACTCGCATCCATTCCTTTTACATAGCCTACGAATCAAATCGCTTGCCATTACAGCCCTTCGTCTTAATACAATGTTATCATATCGAGGTAAAATATTGACGATTTTAACTTTCCCACTCTTTACTCTCCTCTTCCAACAGCCATGTCCTCTGTCAAACTGAACTTATGGATAGTTAAGCCGTTAGTACCTACTACGATATACAATATAGGAAGAACATAAGGAAGGAATAATTTTGTACATACCTTTGTAGGATCTTCCTGGTTGTCATCTTATTGAGCGGTATCTGGCGTATGTGGGATTGTTGTGGGTAACCCACAATCTTGTGCCTTACCCACAAGAATGTGGATACGGCATAAGGTGAGGTTTCAATCTTTCACTTCTTTTTTCCAAAAGAAGGTGAAAGATTAAAATTTTTTGAGGAAAGGAGAAGAATAGAATATGATGAAACAAGATTATGGGTGGTAATAAAGGGGTTCAGCCATTTCGACCGTGTATCATCTTTGGAGCTTGAGGGAGAATTCAAAAAATTTCTATCTTTCATCTTCTTTCCAAAGAATTCACTGCCTACCCTTAAAACCTTGATTTTAAATTTCATATACCTTGTGTCTTATCCCCAATTCTCCCACATCTCTCTATCTCCACATTTTCAACCCCGCTTTCTTTCAGTCATACTTCAGTATTATCGCCATACGCCAGATACAGCTCAATAAGATGACAACCAGGAACATCTTACAAAAGTATGTTCAAAATTATTCCTTCCTTAAATTCTTCACATCTTTAAAACACCAGTAATGTCCTAATATGAATCGCGTGCCTTAACAGGCGATTCATAAATAGCGGAAGAAAAGATAAGTTATTCTCCATTTATTATAGTTGAGTATATATATTTAAGTTTAGTATAGTTTATATATCTGATCTGATCCTGTGGCTTCATCTCTTTGAGAGGGTTTATATATATATATATATATATGATATATATATATATACAGGGTGTTCGGGATAAATTTGACATATTTATAATTAATTATATTTTTCCGTAAGTTACATGTATTAACACACACTTCTCTTCATTTAAAAGTTTGGACCCTTCTTCATTCATATACAAGATGTCAGAAAGGATGGATAGCTGGAACCCACCTGAATCATGGAAGAGAATAACTTGTATCATGATGATTCGTGCCCGCCATCAAAATAAGGATATTACGACTGCTGCCCAATGCTCCCTGAATACAGTAAAAACAATCAGGCATGAACTAGAGACTTGCAATGGTGACTACGAGGATGTAGCAAGAAGAAAGATCCCTAGCAGACGATCTGATTGCGTTCGTACAGCAGAATTCCTCGCAAATCTGCAGGAACAGGTGTTGAAGAACCCTGGCATTGGAATTCGGGCTTTGTTCGTGGAGTTGCTAACTGTAGTCAAGCCCTGGATAACAAGAGTAGCCAATGGTAGGCCGTATGTATGGCAGCAGGATTCGGCCCCTTGCCACACCTCTGGGAAAAGTCAAAAATGGTTGTCTGAAAATTTCTACGACTTCACCAGTCCAAATGTTTGGCCTCCAAACTCCCCAGACCTTAACCCCATGGATTATTTTGTATGGGGCGCAGTTGAAAAAGACACCAATCGCACTTCCAGTAATACAAAAGCCCAGTTAATGGATAAAATTAAAACAGTTTTTGCGGCCCTTCCCAGGGAGACTGTAGCATCAGCTTGTTCGAGGTTCCGAAGCAGAATTGAAGCTGTGATCGATGCTAATGGTGGTTATTTTGAGTAAATCTTGTTGATAGTATTGTAATTAACTCTGCCTGTAATGTTTTTTTGTCAATTCATTAAATTTAATAGATACAAAGAAGATTTTCTTTTTCCTTACGAAACTGTCAAATTTATCCCGAACACCCTGTATATATATAACACAATGATATATATATATAGAATGAATGTCGGGAGACGAGTGATGTAATAGGAATGACGAGCGAAATGTTAATGAGAGAATAAGAGTCGAGAGTGTGGAAGTCTTGAATGACAGTGAAGTTTTCATAGATGGTCTTAATTAGGAGAATAAATAGCGAGTAAGAGTGACTAACTTGCAGAGAGAGAGAGAGAGAGAGAGAGAAGAGAGAGAGAGATAAGCTGAAAGACGAAATGGAATGTATTGTGAAGGAGATGAGAAGTATGAAAGATGAGGTTAGGAGAATGGAAGAGATGAATGCAAGGCGAATCAGAGTAAGAGAGAGAGAGTTATGGGAATGATAGAGGAGGGGAGAATGAAAACAGTCAGAAAGAGGAAATGAGAAGAATGCAAGAGAGTGCTAGAACCAGGGACAGTGATGCCAGGACAAGAGGTAAGTAGGGGAACACATGAAAGTGTTAGAGGAGAGAGAGAGAGTGAGGGATGCAGGTGAGCAATCAAGGAACAGAGTGGTTAGAGGAGTGATGTATGGAGACTCGATGAACTGTTGTGCAAGATAGATGCCAGAGGGATGATAGAAAATGTGTCCATGGCAATTAAGAGGGGTGAAAGGGGGCACAAATGACTTGAGAGGCGATGTAAATCTGTCGGCGAGAGATCTGAGATTCTTGTTTGAGATTGTGTAAAAGAAACCACAGAGGGGAAAGATTGTGCGTGTGTGTGTATGTGTGTTGCCCAGGTATGACGTAGTGACGAGCTGACCAGCAGAGCAGTAATACTGTAAAACATAATAGCCAGAATGTGTCAGAAGAGAGGAATGGAATATGTGGATGCTTGGCGAGCGTTTGAGGACAGAAGGGAACTGTTTGACAGAGACCACTTGCACTGGAATAAGGAAGAACGAGGGCATTTGGAGAGAAATTTCTGTTTTCTGAACGAGTCAGTGTGTCAAGGCAGGTAAACTAGAATTCCCAAGGTGGATGGTAGTAGCAGGGGTGGCCTCTTGTGGGAATGGGTGCTTGGGGGAAGGGGGACGACATCAGGTAACATTGAGTCCAGTGTGGTCAAGTGTGGACAATGATAGGTATAGAAGCAGTGACATTTGTATGCTCTATACTAATGCCTGGAGTATCCGAAATAAAGCAGATGAATTGGTGGCGTTGATAGTATCAGCCTGGCCAAAGATTATTGGGATCTCTGAGACGTCGTTGACGGAGGATGATGTAATATCAGGAATTGAAGTGGCATGGTTCAGCATTTTTCATCAGGATAGGAAAGGAAAACGTGGTGGTGGTGGAGTACTGCTTATGATAAGTGATGACTTATGCCCTTAAGAGTGGAGGCTTTGGAAGGTAATGATATTAAAGGTTTTGAAATGGTGCGAGGTAGAAGTGGCCAAGACAGGCTATTTAGTGGGGTTTGCTATAAAGCAGGGAGGAGAGGGGGGGAATTAGATGTTTAGGCAGTTGAGCTTGGCAAGTGCAAGAAGAATGATTGTTATTGGAGATTTTAACTACAGCAGTATAAGCTGGGAAGAGAAAAATGCATGTATTAATAAGGGGGTAGAATTTCTAGAATTCTTGAGGGACAAATGTCTTGGGAAACATCTATGAGAGGGAACAAGTTTCGGGAGTTTTGAATTTGGTCATAGCGTCAGAAGAGCTGATAATAACTGAGATGACATCTCTCTCACCAGTTGGAGAAAATGACCATGTGGTTTTGATTTGGAAGATGAATAGACATGCAGGTGTATCAAAGAAAGTATTTGGAATTATAAGGAAGGTGATTATAATAGTCTTAAGTATCAACTAGGGGCAGTTTCATGGAGGGCAGAATTAGAAGGTCAGGATATCATTAGTGCTTGGGAAATTGTGAAAGGATATTTGTTACCAGCAATAGTAAGCTGCATACCACGTGTAAAGAAGCGGACACAATTTGGTGTAAAGTGGATGACAAACAATATCAAACAGGAACTGCAAGTGAAAATGAAAAAAAGATTATGGAAGAGATATAAGGAGAGGAGTGGAAGGCAGATACACGAAGAATAGAAGACGCATTCCAGGATAGTGACTGATGCAGAGGTGAGGAAGACAAAACTGGAATATGAGAAGAGATTGGCATTAAGATCCCAAGAAAATCCTTGGGAATGTTTAGCTATATGGCAAGTATGAGGAGAAACCAAGAACCAGTAATAAAAAAAATTAAAAAATATAAACATAAATGGATGGAACACGTTCAAAGAATGAAAACAGAAAGATTACCAAAACAAGCCTTAAAGTACAAGCCATTAGGAAAAAGAAAACGAGGACGTCCTCTTAAACGATGACTTCTAAGGCCGGAACAGGCCATGCTAGGCCTAAATCCTTGATACGCATGATGATGATGAGGAGGAGGAGGAGGAGAAATGCTTATAAAACAATGACGGCGTGGGATGAAAATGGGTAAAGAGTGACTGATGCAGAGGACATAGTGGAGTTGTTCAGTAAACACTATATTGGAGTATTTCATCTTGGAGAAGGAGGTTTTAATACTAGAGGGATAGGACAGGTTCAGGGATTACAGGTGCAAAGAGGAGGGCGTTCTCCAAATACTGAGTACTCTGGATACCAGTAAAGCTGTGGGACTGGACGAAATTTCACCACGGGTTTTGAGAGAATGTGCTAAAGAACTGTCAGCTCCTTTGACCTGGTTCTTCAATAAAAGTCTGGTTGCGAGAAAGGTACCCAAGGAATAGAAGGAAAGTAAGACAGTGCCGCTGCACAAGAGCGGTGGCAGACTAGAAGTGTCTAATTATAGGCCAGTTTGTGTGTCATCAGTAGTTGGTAAGGTCTTGGAGAAATTAGTGAGGGACTGTATACAGCATTGGGCAGATGAGAGTAATGTTATCTGTGAGAGTAAACATGGATTTGTTGGCTCTTGCTTTAGTAATATGATTTCCTTTTATAACAAAGTGACAAGAGCAGATGATGGAGGAAAGGCATAGGCATATGCTGCCATTTTTTTCGATTTTGCAAAGGCGTCTGACAGGGTGTCACATGATAAACCGAATTTAACTTTCAGCACATAGGTTTAAATGTCAAAATAGTCAACTGAATTCAGGATTGGCTGTCTGATAGGTATCAGAGAGAGTTGTGTATGGTGGGGCATTATCAAGGAAGCAAAAGTTACAAATGGGGTTCCACAGGGTTCAGTACTGGGACCTGTATTTTTCAACCTTTATATCAATGATATTATCAATGGATTGCAAGGGGACATTCAGTTGTTTGTGGATGATGTGAAGCTGGGAAGGATTATCAGTAATAATGCAGATATGGCAGCTCTGCAAGAGGATTTAAATAAACTAGACAGATGGGCAAATAAATGGGGCTGTCAGTTCGATGCAACAAAATGTAAGGTCTTGAGGTTTGAGAAACATGGGATGCTGCATACTCTATTGGAGGAGTTATACTGGAGGAAGTAGGGGAGACAAGAGATCTGGGGTTGATGATTGAGAAAACCCGAAGTTTAGGTGACATATTGCAAAGGTGGTGAAGGTAACACAGAGGATTGCTGCAATAATGAGAAGGATGCTGACCTGCAGAGATAAAACAGTTATCATTCCGTTGTATAAGTCTCTGATCAGACCACACTTAGACTATTATTCTCAGATCTGGTCCCCAGGATTTGAAGGGGATAAATTAACTGTGGAAAGGGTACAAAGGTGGATAACAAAGATGGTTTCAGGACTGAACAATGTCAGTTACGAGGATCGACTGAGGGAATGTGGATTGGAGTTTGGTGGATAGAAGAAGGAGAGGTGACATGATTGAGACTTTTAAACTGTTGAGAGGCAGTTACAGGGTAGACATTGGAGAGTTCTTTTGCTTGGTGGTACGGTGGGAAGGAGCAATGACAACGGGGCCATTCTTAGAAGTTAAGAAAGGAGGCTGTGAGCAAGAGGGTGAGGAGTGGTTTCTTTGCATGGAGGGTGGTTGAACCGTGGAATGCATTGACTGAGAGTGTGGTTAGTGAAGGAACGGTCAATGAGTTCAAGGAGTGATATGATAAAGTTTGTGTTTCTTAAAAATGAACTCCCACAATAAGTCTTTTGACTCCATGGAGGCCTCGATAATAATAATAATCATGTTTTCTCTTTATTATGTCTTTCATACATACAGTAATTACATTATAAAATTATAGAAATTACAAAATTTAAAAGTTACATACATATGATAATAATATTTTTTTAATTCAGTGTTTTTTTTTTAAATTAAAGTTATGATTGTATATTATGCATTTACAAAACATGTTGTTCCAGTTTTTTTTATAGTGAATTTCATAAAACCTTTTCGGTTTTTGTATAATGTGTTAATAATAGTTACTATAGATGATAATTTATAGTTTGCAATTGGATAAGATTACATTTTTTAACAGCATTTATAATATAACACTAAAATATATCTATTTTACAATTTTTTTAATGTTTTTAACCGCTGTAATTACAACACTTCAATGTAATAAATACTTTTTTTTTCTGTTGATCTCGGTTGAGATGTAATGTCTCAGCTTGCATCCTCGAAACTTTTCAATAAGTTTATCCGAGGATGATACCGGTTAGTTATATATATTTTTTATTGATTTAATTGCTGTGTTTTAAGAGGGCTGATGTTTGGGAGATGAAATGAATGATCTCAAAGGTCTAATCTAAGTGAAATTGCAGGTATGTTCTGCTGTTATTTCATCTTTCTTGGTGGTTCACATTCATTTTTATTGTGGTCTTCTTTTTAACTAATTACGAGACCTTTTTTCTCATTGTGGCAGCCTTTCTATGTCTTCTGAGCTTATAATTTGTATCGGCTTTGATCAGAGATGCCAAGAATATCTTGGCATCTCTGATCCACAAAAATTGGTAATTTTTTCTGCTTTTGCTTTTCTTGCTTGGTACAACAGATTCTGGTTGAATGGTGTTAAATATTCGGATAGGAAGATTGGTGTATTGTCTGGCAATGCGTTCAAGCCCTTGGCAACTGGCTTTTTCTGTTTGCTGGCTCTTATGAGATTGTCTCTTATGGACTTACTTGTAAGACGAACTATGACTTGGCAGGTCGTGGCAAGCCTTGTGTTTTGCTCTTCCTAGGAATCCGATTTACGCTCTGAATGTCGTTAAGCTGTAGGTGGATATCAATTGCATGGCCTAATTTTAAAACTACGTCTCTGAGGTTTTCTGTAGGTGCAGTTTCGTGAAGACCGTTTATGATAAGATCTTTATGTTGTTGCTGATTTAAACGTTCGTATTGTAGTTTTAGAGAATGAAGTTCGTGACGGAGTTCGGATGTCTCTTTCATCAAATTGTTTTGCCTGTCATTTAGTGCGTTAATGCTGAATGTCTGATTTTGTAATAATGAATGTCTGGATTGTAATAATAATAATAATAATAATAATAATTTTCAAACTGTAATAACATTTTATTTATCATCATACACAGTATTTACATATATACAATAAAGTAAACTATTATATTTTCTGTTCAGTACAAATGTAGAGTAGAGTGATTTTTTTAAAAAATATAAATTTACATTTTTTTTTTTCAATATCAAAATCATAGCTTATTATTACAGTCTATTTACACATACACAACTTTTATATATTTTATTTTATTTTTTTAATATCAGTATCTTCATTATTGTTATACACTTGACTGACTGTTTTGTTACATAATCTGCATTCTTTGATTATAAGGATTACGTGTAGATGAGTGAGGCTAATTAATTCCACCTAGTTCGAAGCTTGGTTTGCTTTTATGAAGAGAGTGGGATTTAGCCTTCACTGTTTGTGTTGTTGCTACTGTTTATGTATGGGATGTTGGCATTGGATGCTGGTGATTTGTGATGTGCATGTTAGTATTAATGGTGTATTCGCTTTATTAGTATATTTTACAGAGTTCGTGCTTTACTGTTCTGTAGTTGTTTATGTGTTTTAAATTTCTTGGTAGGTTGTTGAGAAGCGTGCGTATCTGAAGTGATCTCACAAAAGAACCATATGAATTGTTGAAGGCGTGGTATACGATATTTGTCTCTGTTGTTTCGATAGGCGATGTTGAAGTAATTCCTTGTTAATATCATGTAGTTTCAGGTTTTTAGTGCCCAGGATTCTGTGTGTCGCAATGTGCTGGTCGGATATTGGTTGTTGCGTGTAAGGTGTCCAAATCACTGTTCACACAATTTTCCTATGTAATATTTCTAATTTTGTTAGGTTGCTGTTTGATGTGTTTGCATAGACTGTTATACCGTATCGATAAATATTATTTAGATTAATTTAGATAAATAGTTTAGATAAATAAACAATAATAATGGTTTAGATAAACGCTCAATTTTATCTATTAAACGAGGATAAATTAACGATACTAGCAATTTTAATTTTGATCAAGATAAATATATGAAAGCAATTTCATTTGAGGAACTCTATAAATACTGAGGAATATTAGAAGCCAGTGACATTCTCCACTCGAAAGTTAATCAACAGGCAACAGCATAATATACCAAAAGAGTTAGAAATATTCTGAAAACCAAACGAAATGGATTAAACGAAATTAGAACAATAAATTCTTGAGCTACACCAGTCATCCAATACACAGCTGGCATAATGGTTTGGAAAAACTGGACCGCAAAACAAAACTAGAAAACTAATGACTATGCATCATGCATTACATCCACAAAGTGATGTTGACCGGTTGTACCTACAAAGGAGAATAGGTGGACGGGGTCTGGTGCAAGTGAGACAGACTGTGGAAGAAGAAGAAATTGGTTTAAGAAATTACATCCACAATAGCTGTGAGCCAATGCTTCAAGCAATTACACAAAAGGGCCTTCTAGAAGCAACAGGAAACAAATCCGATTACAAAAAGGAACAACAAAATATCCGATATGTTCGCTGAAAAAATAAACCCTTGCATTGCCAATTTCTTCGAGATACTGAGGACAAAATTGACGTGAACAAGACATGGCAATGGCTATAGCACGGATACATTAAAAAAGAAACAGAAGGAGATATTCTAGCAGCTCAAGAAGAGGCATTACAAAGTAATGCAATCAAAGCAAAAATTTTCAACATCGATAATAACAGCAAATGCAGATTATGTGATCTGAAAGATGAGACTGTAGAACATCTAATCAGTGCCTGCAGCAGAATAGCTCAAACTGACTATAAATATCGCCATGATGAAGTGGCCAAAATAGTTCATTGGCATATATGCAAAAAATACAATTATAAGCCTTCATACAATTATTCAATTCACTATGGAAAAAGAAAATGTGGTAGTTTACCATTCTTGGCCATCTTTCTTACTCAACTCACAAAACATGTAGTACTTTGTCAACCAATGCTTATTGGAAACCTACCTTTACCGGCATATACATCAAAAGTCTGCTCATATCATGCCTCCAAAAAATGAGTGTAAATTAATAGAGCCAATAACGTTTTCTACTCTCCCACAGGCTTATAAGAACTTGTCACCACCAAAACCTTAATGGAATAAAATGGTTACAACCCTAATCAAATCCAGATAACTGTCTCTTACATTCCAATAGCTAAGAATTGTTCGCTAGAGTGCTGGCTTCAAATTCCTTTTATTTATGGTATCTCTAAACCGATTGGTAGAACGTTGAAGGTTCACTTTATTCCCACATATTTTCCTTTCAACAAAATTTCTTATTTGTTACCATTTACAAAAGACAAACTGTTGCCTCTTTCCATAACTGATGTTTATCAGATCGTCTGTGAATATCATTTGATATTCTTTGGGGAGATTAGTCATTCTGTGGAAAAAATCATTAATGAATATCTGAAAAGTCAAAAGAATGGTCCACACAACATGGTACTAATACTAAGCACACTATCCTGTGGGATGAAGCGCATCATCTCCATAGAAGCAGTTTTAAATATGATGCCTTTTGAACCAAGTTGTGAAGGAACCCTTTTACACCGGCTCGACCTGAATCAGAATGATTGTCTCTTTTCCCCAAAAGTTTGGGAGACTCATCATATGTAAATATTAAAAATAGTTTATTGTTTAAAATATTATTCTAGCACATGATAATTGTTTTTCATCGGTAAACTGATTGTTGTGTTTACTTTGTATTCCTGTTCTTGAAGTGCTTGTTGCCCTGGTAATGTACTGATTTTGTGTACTGAAAATGATAGTACGAAAAATCTCTGCTTTTCATTAAAGTTTCTTACTCTGGTTATCATGTTATTTTCATTGTTCGATATTTTAAATTATAGAATTTATTATAGATTTTCATTAATTAGCAGTTATCTCAAATTTTCTATATTTACTGGAATTTATTTTGTAATGATTCCAGTATAATGACTAAATTAACATGAAAATTAAAATTACATATTCATTCTCCTAGTTTACTTCACTCTATGTCATAATTTATCAGGAAAATAGTTACTTCTCAATTTGAAAACAGGAGTAACAGAATGATTTCTAATGAACCAAACAGCCATATGCACTAAATATATCATATGATTTACGCTTCATATACTGTACATCATTTCAATAAGAATGAAACATTATTTCAATTTCAATGGGCACTTTGCCTCCACGTGCTTACTGACACGTGAAATCATCGAGACCGATAAAGTAGTTAACATATAAATAGATATTAATGGAAGCATTTTCTGAACTCTTAGAACTCTTGGACGCATACAAATTGTGAAGATATAAACAATGAATTTCGCAATGATGAGGAAGTCTTTAACATGCTGATTGAAGTAGAGTATGGTTCTGTTATACAAATCCTTGATAAGTTTGCATATGAGCTGTGTACACAGATCTGGTCACCTAGTTTTCGAGAGAATCACGAACTCTTATGGAGAGTTCAGAGAAGATTTGCTAGATTGGTGATGGGTCTTTGGGGTCTCAAATATGAACACAGACTGAGGGATGAATTTTTGTAGAGTATTGTTAATAGAAGACAGAGAAGGGACATGACTGCAGCATATAAGTTAGTGAGGGGGGGGGGGGGATTGTTGGCAGAACAACAGGAAGATTTTTCATACAATAGCGGAAGTCAAGGGAGCGATATATAGTAGGGTGTCAGCAAGGGAGTGAGGAGTTAGTTTTGCATGCAGAGTGTTTGCTGAGTGGAATGCATTTCCTCAAAGCATGGTGAGTGGAGTTAAGGCTCATGGATTTTTTTTGCAAGCGTTGACCTTTATCTATGAGCAGCGCCGGCGCCTAGTATTTTTCTTGTGTGTGCGATTAGTGTCCGGCGCCTTTAAAAAGTTTTTTTTGTGGATAAAGTGTGAATAAAACGAACAGGAAATGAAAAACAAAAAACAAACAAACAAAAAAAACCCCGCTTTACAGTATAATGTTACCTACGGATTAGTCCTGCTTATACAATTTTTTTTTTACACGGAACGCGATAATTAATCATAAGTTGATTTATGATATATCAAAAAAAAAAATAAAGAAGAACTATTTTAGGTATATTTTCCTAAATTTTAATCAAAGATTACAGTCATATAATCGGGTATATAATCGGGTCCAGAATACAATTCCAGAATTTATTTGTTCGTTTCCGGGAAGATCTGAAGGGGCCCGAACGGAAGACGATGTACATTCATAATTATATGTACATTCGTTGTTTGTTTAAACTCTTATCTGATATTTTTTGACATCTTTTATGCGCCTTTTCTTTTGCGGCGCCTGTGTATATTGCACACTGCGCACAAGCCACCAGCCAGGCATGTCTATGAGTCTTTCGATCGTTTGACTGTCAGATGTTTATAATGCTAATATCTTACTGACTACACTAAAGGTGCAGTTTATTAATATAAATAGCTGAACTAGACATAAAAATTAAAGGTTAACAAAATGGTAATTCCCAAAAATGCTCAAAAATGAAAATGCGAATAATAGTTATTTTTTTAGGAGTTCTTTAATTACTGAGAATTGTGAGTACTAAAGCAACTTACCATCAGCCTTATGAAGAAATTTGTCTTCTGCATTCGGAAATCCCCATTGAGAATTGAATGCATAACAGTTATGCGGAAGTTCGTTTCCGCCTTCTGTCATAGAAACAAATGTGGATAAGTTGCCATTTGCTGATCTGAAAACAAATATATATATATATATATATATATATATATTGTATGTGTGTGTGTGTGTGTGTGTTTAAATATATTTTAAAAAAAATTAAATTTATTGCAAACAAATTCTTTTGAATTGACATCATATATAAATAAGATCAAGATGAAATATTTCTTTTTTAAAATAGAGAAACACAGATATATATATATATATATTTTTTTTTTTTTAAAACATAGATTTAATGACTAAAAACTGAGATAACTTATAAAGATTTTAATAAGAAAAATACAACTAGTTTCGGCTTATAACAGCCTTCCTCAGGTATTCTTAAAGGAAATGAATAGTAATAAACACTGAAGTATCAAAACAAACTGGAAATTACAGGTAAAAATTGCCACACATAATTCATACATAAAAAAAAAAGTTGTATTTTTTCAAGTTGTTCTAACAGGCGTGCCATTGTTTATTGCAAGTGTGCGTGCAGGCTCACGTGAACGCCAGTATTGAATAACTGCAGCATGGCTATCTGGGATGTTATAACTCAAATTGTTGTTTACGTGGACAGGGTTCAGCAGGATTTCTCTTGATTCTGCAATTTTCTCTCAAACTCATCATCAGAGCGAAAGATATTTTCTGATCTATCCCAGCAAACGGAGTGGCTTTGTTGATCATCATTAGGATTATTTGAAAAAGAACATGACTGGATAACGCAGTTGCATGAGATCTTTTGTAAGAGATGTCTCTCTTATGCTCTTCTATACGTTGTTCAATAGATTTGTTAGTTTGTCCAAAATAAGGGATATTGCAATCGCACCATAATTTATAGACACATGGATATTTTAGGTTGTGATAAGTAGGCGTTGGATGACTGATTAGAGAACGGATTTTAGAAAGTGTGGTGAATAACGTCCTGATATTATATTTTCTAAGGACTTTAGCTGATTTTGTAGAGACTGTGCTAATGTATGGAATGGAAATTCTGCCTTTAAAATTAATAGTTTCTGTTGTGCACTGCTTCGTAGGATCGAGAAGAAATTTCTTAATCGTTTTTCAGAGTATCCATTTTGTTTAAAGATAAGAGTGAGGAGATTTATTTCTTTTTGTAGTTCATCTTGTTCATTTAAGAGAGAACGTGCTCTGTGTCCTAAGATAGATATAGTTCCAAGTTTTTGTGGTGGAAAATGACGAGAAAGATTATGCAGATATCTATTAGTATGAGTAGGTTTTCTGTACATAGAGATTTTTAATCTTTCAGAGCATCGTGTAAGCATGACATCTAGGAAAGCTAAGGAGTTATTATTTTCTAGATTAGCAGTAAATTTTATATTAGGATGTTGGATGTTTAGATGATGAAGAATATTAGTTTATATTTATATATAATATTAGAATATTAGAATATGTGTGCCCGTGATTCCAAATAATGAATATATCATCAACATATCGCTTCCAAATTTTTGGTTTAAATGAGAAGGAAGATAAGGCTTTCGTTGCAAAATCTTTAAGGAAGATGTTAGCTGGAACTGGGGACAAAGGATTGCTCATTGCCAGGATTTCTTTTTGTTGGTAAATGGAGTCCTTATATCTGAAGTAACCAGAATGAATGCAATGCTTTAATAAAGTAAACATTTTTTTGGATAATTTGTCCTTTAGTAATGTAAGTACCTCGTCCGTAGGAACGTTAGTAAATAAAGATATAATGTCAAAACTTGCTAGAATGTCATTTTCATTGATGGGAATATCTTTTATATGAGAAACAAAATCTGTGGTGTTTTTGATGAAAGATGAAGATTTATTGGAGAAACACTTGAGGTACTTTGTTATATATATATATATATATATATATATATTTATATATAGATTATATTGCGTGTGTGTGTGTGTGTGTGTGTGTGTGTGTGTGTGTGTGTGTGTGTGTGTGTGTGTGTGTGTGTGTGTGTGTGTGTGTGTGTGTGTGTGTGTGTGTGTGTGTGTGTGTGTGTGTGTGTGTGTGTGTGTGTGTATTTTTAAATATATTTAAAAAAAATTTAATTCATTGCAAACAAATTCTTTTGAATTGACATCATATATAAATAAGATCAAGATGAAATATTTCTTTTTTAAAATAGAGAAACACAGATATCTAGGAATATAAATATTTTGAGAGAATGGAGATCATTTGGAAAGACACCAAACCAAGGAATTACAAATGTTCGCTCTGTCTTTCTCATGAGTATAAAAATTCAGATTTTACAGATTACAGATTTCAATTCGTTGTGAATGTTTCATTGCTATTTTCGCTGCTTTCATTTGATAAGACTATCTTTTCTTTGTTAGCTTTAAAATTTACATTTATATTATTATTGCACATGAAACTCCAAGTAGTCAAAGGAATCAACGTGGAAGATCCAAGCTGACAAAACAATATCTATCGTACCTCTTCATGAAGATACTGACAATGTGCTCGCAACCCTCTGGCAATCATTTTGCTCATTCAGTACTCTAAGCAAAAACAATCTGTTCCTCACGCCCTTACTAAATTTCCGGTAAGTTTCAATCCAATCGTTTTTCATTTCATACAAGTTATGGAGAATACAACCATGTTAGCAATAAGTGTTTTAATTTCCCGACGTTTAGGCGCTCGCATGGAATACAGTAAAAGAAGTAGCAGTGTGTAAAGATAACTACAGTTTCAGATAAGTTTTTTTGAAATAATTAATTGTATATAAGTGTGTGTTAATGAGTAAGAGTCGCTATAAAGGTTTTGCGCTTGTAGTGTTATTCGTGTATTTAAAAATTCGTTGATATTAGAGCTCAGCGTAGCAACCGGCAAAGGAAAGATGGCGGCGGCTTTGTCATTGCAGGAACGTAACTTCGACTTCAGTCGTTTTGTGAAATGTGAGGTGTGCTTCATGTACTGTTTCGATTACATTGATGGATTGTGGATATTTAAGGAGGATGGAAGGAGGGCGTGTGTGTGTGAAGTGCGAGCTGAATGAGGATTTGATAAGTGCTAATATGTTCATGACAGAATGTGTTAGCAGCGAGAATGCCGCGAGGAGAATGAGTGTTCATCTGAAAGAGAAGGATGGTGTGGAAGAACATCGAAAAATTGTTAAAATATCATTGAAAAAGAAAATGAGTGGTTTGAAAACCTTAATGGATGGTGAAATAGACGAAAGTGAAGCGAATGTGGCAGAAGGCAACGAATTTGAGAGAATGAATGGAACAGGAAATTGTCTGACGCAAGGTTCAAAAACTGGAAAAATCGAAAGCATGAATGACAGAGAACGTTTGATGCAAGGATCGAAAGAGTACGAAAACTCGAAAGGATGAATGAGAGTGAAAGTGTGAAGCGGGGGTCAAGAGTTCGTAAATTAGAGAGATGGAATGGTAGAGAGAGAGAGAGAGAGAGAGAGAGAATATGACGCAAGATTCGAAAGTGGAGTTGGTTAGCATGAGGGAACAGATGAAATGGGTGCGGAATGAAGTTAAGAAAATTCGGGAAATGTATGGGAGAGCGAAATAAAACAAATCAAATCATGCTGGTGTAAAATAGGTAACGAATGACCTGCGAGTGGCGTTGTATGGCGACTCCATTATTGAAGGTGTGCTACATGAGAGGATGCACAAGGTATGTTTTACTGGAGGTATAATAAGTAGAGTGGTCGAGGCATCGGATATGAGAAGGAAGGGAGCAAAAGAGTTGGTAGTTTTAGGCACGAATGAGTTGCCCAAGAACAAAGAGCACGTCAGAGCACGTTGTGTATCGTTGAGCACGTTGAGCTTTTACCAACCATGACTCCATGGAGCTCTGAGAATAATACTAATGAAGATCTTGTAAAATCTTCTGAGATATTACAGAGATTCTGATAGGTTATAGTTAGATATTTCAGTCTTTGTATTACTTTTTTGTAACGGAATTATCATGCATTCTTTCTACTCCCGTGGGATTTTTGTTGTACTGAGAATGAAATTATATTATCTGCTACCCTAAATTTGTACTCTCTTACTTAATCATTTTTAAGAGTGTTTTCCTTCCAACATCCTCACCAAATGAAAGTACAGCAATAGGTCTTAAGGGTTGAAGAACTCTTCTGAAATTTGTAAGTATTCTGAGCAATCAAAAAAAAAAAAAAAAAGTTCTTCATTTTTATATTGATCATGAACAATAATATGATGAATAATATCAACAGAATAATTAAAAACGATGGTCTTTAAAGGACAAGATCCAAAAAGAACTAAAATAGTAATAGATAATAAGATCTTAGAACAGGTGAATTCATTTAGCTACCTAGACCAGAGCTTCCCAAACTGTGTGTCGCGACACGTTAGCGTGTCGGCTGCAGTGTGAAGGTATGTCGCGAGAACAAAAAGCATTAAACAGAATAATCGCTGAAAATTTCCACACCGGAATCCATTTCACAAAGTACCGATACGACTTTTAGTTAGCGCCGTCAAAATTATATATACAAACTATCTTTTATTTATTTTTAACCTTTAACAATATTTCATATCAATATATTTCGATAAATAATGGAGAATAAATGCAGCCGAATTCATCCCTGTGGTTTTATCACGTAGTAGTCGCTTGGTTCTTATTATCGTATTATTATTGTTCGACCCATAAAAATGAAGCGCACCACTTATTCATACAAATGTTATTATTGATGTTTATTTTAACTGCAATGTGAATAAACGAAGAGCTGGTGCTTGTATTTTATGGTTAGTTACTGTTAAAGCTTTACAATAAATTCGCACAGTTTTATTTATCCAATTGGTGTTGAATTACCCGTAAAATGGATAAGTTTCTAATTAATAAAAGAAAAGCTGAAGGCGACGTTTGTGATGAACAAAATGTATCGACTATAGAGGAAACTACGCAAGAATCAACTGTTGAACGGTCTGCATTAATACGGACCACGTGATCCATGAGAGGCACATCAAACTGAATTACTGTGCCCGAAATTATGTTTGTCTAAAGAGTGGGTCACCAACATGAAAAGTTCGGAAAGCACTGACCTAGGGTGTATGATTACATATGAAAACGAAAAAGATATAAACGTAAAAATTGCAAAATATTTTAAAATAACAGGTGTAGTTAACTCCAGTGGATATTTTCAAAACGAATAAGTTCCGTGGCTCTATACAAAATAAACAATTGCATTTACCTTCGAATGCTATCCGCGGAAGCTATAAACCTCCCCGTCTCTTTCATCATGCGTTCGTAATCAGGCGACTGTTGATATTGACTTTATATACACATTCAAAGCTGTATACAGTTGTTGCATAGTAACACAATAATGTTGGCATAATTACCGTAAAGGGAGAAAAGTCACAAAACAGAAAAATGTTCCTACAAAATAACCAATTGTATTTACCTTTGAATGCGATCCACTACGCGAGTGTCCAGGAAGTCAGCAAATCTTTCCTTTCTTTCAGCGTATTAATATTATCGCATTACAATTGATGGGAATTCCATGTTTATGTGAATTCGTTGCCGACCTCTTCAGAAACTACACACAAACTGTCATTACAAACTCGTTTTGTATTATCATTGTCATCCGAGATATTTTTCCGTTTAGACAGTATCAATGTACTTATCCATAATTGAAATACCGTACTTACTCGAATATAACTCGCCCTCGCATATAACTCGCACCCCTGATTTTACGTTTTGAAAAAGAAATTAAAAAGTTTCACACATGCAGAGACAAGAAAAACAAGTGCTTTTATTATGTCAGTGAATAAGGTATAAGCACTCTGTGTAATATATTTCTCAACAAATAGTGCAATTAGAGAGACAACTGGGATAAAAACGACGCTAATGAATGAATCACATGTCACCCTCATACAGAAACTGTGCTGCATAGACTCAAGCAAAACCATATGTTGCATCCGCAAACACAGTATCTAACTAAAAACCATTGTTATTAATTAGATGTGTGTGAGTTTGCTCTCAGCAATAAAATTCAACCGACAGTGTTAAAATTTGTGAACGTGTTAAAACTAAGAAAAAAAAATTATTATAATTACGTCTATTTTGCCTGCTTCTGTTTTAGGAGTGCCCCTATTTTTGTCATTGGCTATTTACTCACGGATTCTTAGGGCATTGTAGATATGAATTGACCAGTAAGTATATGTAGCATAAGGAAGAGATATTTACACATACCCTTTTCTGGGTGTTGAGGCTTTTCTTCTTTCACGATGTTCAAAACTACTGAGTGTGTGTGTAGGGGGGTAGGCAATTTGGGTGTATTAAAATAGAAAAACCCGAGTTTTTTTGAGTACTATATATATATATATATAAATACACACACACACACACACACACATATATATATATACACATATATATATTATATTATTAGGGATGGGCGGAGCGTTCTTTTATATTATATATGGTGGGAAAGGTGAAAGGGTAGAAAACAGCAACTGATTTTTTAGAGGGAGGGAGGAGGGGGGGTTGACGGGGTGCGGTCCGTTTCGACTATGCTTGGTCGTCATCTGAACACATTGGGGATGTGGATGTTATGTCAGGTCGGGTAGGTGCTTCTGTTTATGAAGTATTTGTGTAATCGCCTATTGGTCGGGGTTGTGACCTCAATTTTATGTTGTGAAGCTTCCAAACCTCGGAGATTATGTAGGGCCTGTGTACATTGATAGAGTTCGCGTCACATTTTTTTTTAAATATATATATATATATATATATATGTTGTCATGGCAGTTTCACTTATTATTGGAATTCGGTTGTAGAGAGTTAATATTTCAACTCAATTTTTGACTTGCTTTTATCTTTCAGTCGCGCGATCTTTTGTTAATACCGCAGCAATCATTTGCATGTCTTAATAAACCTGCCATTTAGCGTTTTTCTCCACCTGAGATAATGGTACCAATTCCTCCAAGGGTGCCAATTCTGGGAACTAATATCCCAGGATGTAATGAAACTAGACGTGTGATTAAGATTTTAAAATAGATAATCTATGATAACAGGATTTATTTTTTCACCCTGTATGGTGGAGGGAAATATTTAATTCTAGTTAAAGATGCGGAAACAATGGACAAACTATTAGAGAGTTTTACTTTCGAAAGCAGCACAGTCATTATTATTATTCAGGCCTAGATGGCGTCGAGAAACTCAAAGTGCAAGGTCCTTCTAGGAAACAGAAAGACTCATGCCACTCCTTGAACTCATTGACCGTTCTCGCTCTCACCACTCCACCAGGCAATGCATTCCATGGTTCAACCACCCTCCATGCAAAGAAACTACTCCTCACCCTCTTGTTCACAGCTTCCTTTCTTACCTTCCAGGGATAGTCCCTTAACAACGGTCCTCCCTTCTGCTCCATCAAGTGAAAGAATTCCTCAGTGTCCACCCTGCAACTGTCTCTCAACACTTTAAAAGTCTCAATCATATCACCTCTCCTTCTTCTATTCACCAAACTCTGCAGTCAATTCCCTCCGCCGTTCCTCATAACTAACATTGTACGGTCCTGAAATCATCTTTGTTATCCACCTCTGCACCCGTTCTACAATTAATTTATCCCTTTCAAATCCCGGGGACGAAATTTGAAAACAATAATCTAAGTGTGGTCTGAGTAGGGTCTTATACAAGGGAATTATAACGCTTCTATCTCTACAGGTCAGCATCCTTCTGAGTATTGCAGCAGCCTTCTGGGGTACCTTCACCACCCGTGCAATATGCTACCTGAATTTAAGTTTTCAATTAATCATCACCCCTATATCTCTTCTCCCCCTACTTCCTCCAGTACAGCTCCTCCAAACGAGTATGCAGTCTTCCATCGATGCATTCCAATCATCAAGACTTGACATTTTGCTGCATTAAACTGAGACCTCCCCCATTCATTTGCCCATCTGTCTAGCTTATTCAAATCCTCTTGCAGGGCTGCCACATCTGCACTATTACTAATAATCCTTCCCAGCACATATCATCTGCAAACAACTGATTATTCCCCTGCAGTCCATTTACATTATTATTGATATAAAAGGTTAAACAGTACACTTCCCAGTACTGAACCCTGTGGGACCCCACTTGCAACCCTCTGTCTCCATGAAACTGCTCCACCATACACAACTTTCTGATACCTATCAGACAGCCAATCCTGAATCCAGTTGACTAACCCGATATCTAAACCCATGTGCTGTAACTTAAATATCAGCTGATCATGTAGCAGCCTGTCAAATGTCTTTGCAAAATCCAAAAAATTGACAGTGTATGCCTTTCCCTCATCAACTGCTCTTGTCACTTTATAAAAGGCAATGATATTAACAAATATGATTGCCTTTTATGTGCACCCCTTAAAAAAAGCCATGTTGATTCTCACAAATAACATTACCCTCATCTGCCCAATGTTGTATACGGTCCCTTAGTAATTTCTCCAAGATTATAACAACTACTGATGACACAGAAACTGGCCAGTAATTAGACACTTCCAGTCTGCTACCGCTTTTATGCAATGGCACTATCTTAAAGTACCTTTCTTCCATTACTTGGATATCTTTCCTGTAGCCAGCCTTTCATTGAAAAACCAGGTCAAAGAAGTTGTCAGTTTTTTTACCACATTATCTCAAAACCCATGGTGAAATATCATCCAGTCCGACTGCTTTACTGACATGCAGAATATCCAGTTACTTAAGTATAAAGAGCTAATAAGCTTCATTTCGGCAATGAAAACATTACTTAAATTAAGGGGATATTAAATCCCATATTGTTTTAGAACCGAAAAAGAAACTCAAAGATTGGAATCAGAGAGTTTCTTGCCGAATATAGTAAACTATAAAGTATCGGCGACACTAGCGTTAGCCAATGCAAGTGATCCTAGTACGGAGTACAATGGTCTGGGTAGCGACCACCCTCCATAATGTAATAACAGCATACATTTCCTAGGAAATGTGTTTTTACATTATGGAAAATACCTAAGAATAGCGATCTGAACTTCCCCCACCTTTTCAACGAGTTGCCCGGTATTGTACTACGTACTAGGATCACTTGCATTGGCTAACGCTAGTTTCGCCGATACTTTATAGTTTACTATATTCGGCAAGAAACTCTCTGATTCCAATCTTTGAGTTTCTTTTTCGGTTTTAAAACTATAAAAGAATATCCAGTATTTGGAACACACTCTCCTCTTGCATCTCTAAACCTCGATCGTGCACTACCCCTCTATTATTAAAACTTTCTTCTCCATGATGAAATACTCCAATAAAATGCTCTTTGAACAACTCCACTATGTCCTCTGCATCAGTTATTCCATTTCCATTTTTATATAAGAATGTCATTCTCCCACAATAATCCTAATGGTCACATAGCTAATAATTCTCTAGGATATTCTTTGGATCTTCATGCCAATCTCTTCTCATATTTCAGTTTTGCCTTAGTAGTAGTAGTCCAGGTGGTTTGAACCAGATCAAGATCAAGATAAGATAAGGAATCGTGACGTGATTGGTTTACGTCATTACAGGCGTGACGTCATGAGATTGGAATGTTTGGATTTTCTTGGGGGCATATGTGTAAGTGAGGTGAATTCTTGTATTTTGGTTCGCGTATGGAATTATGGGTAATGGTAGAGAAAAGGATTCGTGTTGTGATTGGTGGGACACTTTGAACCAGATGAAGATCAAGATAAGATAAGGGATCATGTCCTGAATGTTTGTTGTTATCAGATGAAGATAAGTAACGTCATTTGTTATTTGTAAATAAGTGACGTTGTTGTTTTGAATGGAAACGGGAGATATATTAGAGATAAGGAATCGTGTCATGATTGGTGGGAAAATACTGACAAGATCAAGATAAAGATAAGGAATCGTGGCGTGTATGTTTGAATTTAATTATATGCTGCTGTCACTCAAACATACAGTTTTTTTTCTTCTATAGATGGATGTACAAATTTTCTAATACATTTTGGGGTATTTCTCTCCTATTAAAGGGTGGGAATTCTAAGAGAAATTCTGAATAATTTAATTATATACTGGTGTCCCTTAAACACACACATCTTTTTTTTCCATAGCTAATCCGTAATTTCTTCTATATTGATATTCAAATTCATATTTTATTCATAATTCATCCGAATATTTTGATTTGTCTAAATTAAGATCTGAAAGTTCAATAAATAAATAAATAAAGTTTGTGTGAATTCACGGTGATTTCAAAAGTGATCTTACTTAAACATACATAACATATCAATGACACTCTTTGTTCTTTTAAATTTACACATTTATTTCGCAGATATTATTTAGAATGCAATATGCAGAAATAGGAATTTACAGATATCACCAATGTATTAAAATTATTCAGTATTAAAATTACGCTTACCAAAACATATGAACAATGATTATTGAAATTACAATTATCAATTGCTATATTGTTATGTTTAAGTTAAAAAATTAACTTACATTTCTATCCAGAATGGGAACATCTTGGTACTATCTAGGTTTTCTGAATATTCGAAATTGTTGATTTTACATATATTCACAGCATAGAACACAAACACAAGTCTGAAAATGCAGTTGACTTTTCATTATAGGTTACTGGGGCGAACATATATTCACAACACATGTCTTTTGCTGACTAATATATCCGTCAGCAATCGGAAAGTTTCCATCTCTCAATGCGGATTTTTTTCAAATGATTGGTTATTTTGTATTTTACTTTTAAAATTCAGTTAACTATATATTATAACCAGAATAACTGAGTAAAATAATAAATAAATTGTGTATGAATTATTTTCCCACACTGTTAATTTTCATTAGACTTATTTGTAGATAAATATGTGACTCATTCCCGGTCAGTCCTTGTCCTTTTCATAGACGTATCACAGTTTCTTCAAAGGTAAATTTTCCCAGGATTATGTATTACTCATGCTTTCTGTTGTGCCTAAATGTTTACAATAGTTTTGGGTAGCAAAGGTTTAAAATATAAGATCACTTAAACATACATTTTTTTTTCTTCTATGGTGGATGACTGTACTAATTTTCCAATACATTTTGGGGTATTTCTTTCCTGTTAAAGGGTAGAAATTTGTAGATTACAGTAGACTCTAGTGGCAACAGTGTTTTGAACTTTTCTGAATAATTTAATTATACGATGCTGTCCCTCACACACACACACACACACACACACACGCGCGCCTCAGACATGAAAGCTCGCTAATGTATCCATGTCGATACTCAAATATGTATCCAATGATTATTCTTATGAAAAAAAAAATGCAGTGCCAGTATTATGATTACCAAAGCATACGAGCAGTGATTATTGAAATCACAATTATCAATTGTTATGTTTAAGTTAAAAAAAATTAACTTACATTTCTGACCAGAATGGGAACATATTGGTGCTATTTCGGTTTTCTGAATATTCCAAATTGTTGATTTTTAACATATATTCACAGCACAGAACACAAACACAAGTCTGAAAATGCAGTTCACTTTTTCTTATAGTTTACTGGAGCTAACATATATTCACAGCAAAAAAATACACAAAACATAGGAGTTGAAAGATATTTCTGTAAATTACCAGAAAAGCTAGTTGACTACTTAATTTAGATTACTATCCGATTGGTTCTCTGTATTAATTCCTTCCCACAGTTGCTCATGCTATGTTTTCCCAAGCCTGGTGGGAAAGTCTATGCACTGTTTTGTTGATGGTATGTGTTATTTCCTGTTTGCAATTCAGAGTGTTGTTAGAGTATGGAATTCTGACGAGTGAAATGATTTTTTTTTCATATTGATTGGTTATTTTCTGTATTTTACTTTTAAAATTCATATTCTAACAGAATAACGGAGAAAAATAAATAAATAAATAAAATATATGTGAATTTATTTTCCAACACTTAGATTTCTCATTAAGTCTTATCTTAAAGATATCTCTCTTATCCAGTCACCAATTTGTTGTATGTAGGTGAGAAATCGTGTGTTTAGGTTTGAACTCTTTGTTCCCATGGGAAATTCTTGCTGTAGAAATTTAATGCTTGCATTTATTTTTTTAAACCAATATGACTATTAATTTTACCTTCGATTCCTTGTGCTCATAACCTATTGTGTAACTGGAATTTTTTTTTTCTTTTTCTTTAGCATTAATAATTTTAAGTAATGAATATGTGACAAACAAGGTTTTGAACTCTCTGTTAGTTTTCTTTTAGAAATTTCTTTTGCTAGCACAACAAATAAATAGTTATTTCTTATTATTTCAAATGGATACTAGCTCTGTAATGCACTAGCTCTGTATATACTTTGTTAATTTCTATGGCACCTTTTATTTGCCTGTAATATTATTAACAAATTGTATTTATTGAATCTAACACAGGAAATAAATAAAGTGAAAAAGACAGTTGTTGTTTTTTATTCTTCTGATTTAACATTTGCTCTGATGTTCATAGTGCATGATGTGCCACTGGTGCTTATGTGTAATTCATGTGATTTTACTCCATGTGATATTTCAAAAAAGTTGAACTATATGGCTATTAAGTTCCTTAATGTTTTTTTATTTTCTCTTCCAATGACGAGTATTATTTGATATTTGCATGTTGATTCACTTGATTTTATCTGCATGCTACGATACCTTTTTATTTATACAATAAACGTTTTAAGAGTTTAGTAACTTGATCGCTAAAATATCTAATGTCCCATTGTAAATAACCAAATTCTAACAGTCGTACTTTAAGTACGGTTGTTTTTCTAGTCTATAGGAGGTATCTACATATATAATAAATAATTGTCACTTTTCAGGTAAAATGTTCTCCACTAAAATTCTGCCTATTAATTTAATACCCTATTCCTTTTGCTTCCAAGTGTTGACACAGTTTCTTGAAATATTTGAGGGGTTTCATGAAGAAATAAGACTTTTAATTCACTGATTGGATTTTCAAAAAAGTTTCTGATTAGTTTGTGGCAAAAAAAAGGTTCTTACTTAAATTTATATATCAGTGACAAGCATTAAATATCAATGACAAACAATTGCTCATTAAATTTACACATTTATTTGAGTATAATATTATTTACAATGTTATCTTTTTTTTTCAATACCAAACTTTAAGAGTTAAAGTCACGTTTTTGGGTTAATTATCTGCTATATCTCTGTGAAACAACCAAATTCTAACAGTTCGAATTTTCGATTATGTGAACGAATTGGTGTCAGATAACTCAAACAATATCAATAGGTAGCATTAGACAATTTCTAAAATTTATCAATACATGGATATCAGTTTTCAACACTTTTTCCCCTGTTCCTGGCATTAATTTCACAGTTGTGATTTTTTTAAAAATAATTAAACAGAATTGCATTAAGATATAGTGTTGTGGATTTAAATATCAAGTTCTATTCAGAATAACTGAGTAAAAAATTCACTGTGGAAAAACACAACAACAAAAGCACACATGTTTGTTCATTTAAGTTTACAAATGCACATTTTATTTTGCTGAAATGCTATTTACAAGTACAATCACTGAGAAAAACTCGGAACATGTAATTACCTAAAAATATTTCACAATATTTAGTTTAGACTCTCAACATTTTCCAAAGAGTTTAATGAATAAAATTTTTGTTACTCTGTTTCTTGGTTACATTACATCAAAATAGCTGGTCACGCAAAAGAGTTTTTAAATCAGATATCATGGTAACCACACTTCCATACATTTGATATTGTGTCAGTCTGAAAATGACACCATGCCTCCCTAAACATTCTGTGTATTCTTTTGTCAGCAAATATACACAAACAGTTTTTGTAAAATGTTCGTAAATGTCCCAAAATAAAGAATCTTTATTGAATTAGATAAAATCTTGGAAGTTTAATTTTACGATTGATGAATTTAAATGATTAGCGATAATTTTCCCCATGATATGAATAGGTGGTAATTCAGTTTCCAAAAATAGTAAATGATTATCAATGTCGTACATTTTTGGTGAAAATCTCTCAGCTTCTTCACAACTAATAGAGAAAGGTTTAGTTCCATCAGCTCCTGTATCATCAAGTATTAGTTCACCATCTTGGCATTTCAGAATATAACACTCACTGAGGTCCATTTCGTAATCAACTCTTCTTTTCAAGTAGCTGAGGATATCAGGACACTTCCTGCATAACTCATTTGTTTTTCCTTATAGTACTGTTTACCTGACCCTTAACCCTAACCGTTCTTTCCAAAATGAAACTTTTGCACGGATGATTCACGGACATGTTTCTACATGCTGTTGGTTATGATGTTGATGTGAGGTTATCTTATTTTGATACATCATAGGGCAAATCTTATCTCTGTGGCTCGAAGGGTATTCTATATTATTTGTCCTTATTATGTTAAGTATTTTATCCTCAAAAAGTGTTTTTGATGTTAGACCATGTGACTATTTCTCTCACTCATATGTCCGAAATTGTTGTGATGGGAAAGAAAATAGCATTAGGTGGTGGAAGTGAAAAGGTCGTCAAGAGGGTGACAGAGGTCTTCCCTGTAATGCTCCCTCACCTTACCCCATCAACCCCTATTCTCCCCCTCTCTTCCAGAAGATGTCTGCTCAGCCTAGTGGAGATGAGTGAGCTCATCATTTGCGGATATCTTTTAGTGATATCACCTCCAACTGATACTGATAACTTTTTAGGGAAAAAAAATAAAAAATGCATTTTTTTGTGTACTTTTTATGTGTAATCACATGAATTACACGTAAGCAGCAGTGGCAAATCATACACTATTAACATCAGCGCAAATGTTAAATCAGAAGAATAAGAAAAAAACTGTCTTTTTCACTTGATTTATTTCCTGTATGTTAGATTCAATAAATACAATTTGTTAATAATATTATAGTCAAATAAAAGGTAACATAGAAATTAACAAAGTATATATTACAGAGCTAATATTCATTTGAAATAATAACAAATAACTATTTATTTGTTGTGCTTGCAAAAGAAGTTTCTAAAAGAAAACGCTATGGCGAGTTCAAAACCTTATTTGTGTCATATCCGTTACTTAAAATTATTAATGCTAAAGAAAAAAAAATTCCAGTCACAGAAATAGTTTATGAGCACAAGGAATCGAAGGTAAAATTAATAGCCATATTAGTTTAAAAAAATAAATGTAAGCATTAATTTAGTACAGTAATAATTTCCCACGGGAACCAAGAGTTCAAACGTAAACACATGATTTCTTACCATGTGTTTAGGTTTGACTTATTAAGATAAGACTTAATGAGAAATCTACAGTGTTGGAAAATAAATTCACATACATTTTATTTATTTATTAATTTTGCTCAGTTATTCTGTTAGAATATGAATTTTAATAGTAAAATACAGAAAATAACCAATCAATATGAAAAACAAATCATTCCACTTGTCAGAATTCCATCTCTAACAGCATTCGGAATTCGAAACTGGAAATAACACTTACCCTAAACTAAACGGCGCATTGAGTTTCCCACCAAGCTTGGGAAAACATAGCCTGAGCAACTGCAGGAAAGTATTAATGCAGAGAACCAATCGGATAGTAATCTAAATTAAGTAGTCAACTAGCGTTTCTGGTTATTTACAGAAATATCTTTCAACTCCTATGTTTTGTGTGTTTTTGTGCTGTAAATATATGTTAGCTCCAGTAACCTATAATAAAAAGTGAACTGCATTTTCAGACTTGTGTTTGTGTTCTGTGCTGTGAATATATGTTAAAATTCAACAATTGATAATTGTAATTTCAATAATCACTGCTCGTATGTTTTGGTAAGCGTAATTTTAATACTGAATAGTTTTAATACATTGGTGATATCTGTAAATTCCTATTTCTGCATATTGCATTGTAAAAATTATCCGCGAAATAAATGTGTAAACTTAAAAGAACAAACAGTATCGTTGATATGTTATGTATGTTTACGTAAGATCACTTTTGAAATCACCGTGAATTCACACAAGATTTATTTATTTATTTATTGAACTTTCAGATCTTAATTAAGACAAATCAAAATATTCGGATGAATTATGAATAAAATATGAATTTGAATATGAATATAGAAGAAAATACGGATGAGCTATGGAAAAAAAAGTGTGTGCTTAAGGGACACCAGTATATAATTAAATTATTCAGAAAAGCTCGAAACACTGCCGCCATCACGAATTTCTCTAAGAATTCCCACCCTTTAACACAGGAAAGAAATACCGCAAAATGTAGTGGAAAATTAGTACAGCCATCAATAGAAAAAAAAAAACTGTATGTTTGAGTGACAGCAGCATATAATTAAATTCAAACATACACGTCACGATTCCTTATCTTTATCTTGATCTTGTCAGTAGTGTCCCACCAATCACGACACGATTCCTTATCTCTAATATATCTCTCGCTTCCATTCAAAACAACAACGTCACTTATTTACAAATAACAAATGACGTCACTTATCTTCATCTGATAACAACAAACATTCAGGACATGATCCCTTATCTTATCTTGATCTTCATCTGGTTTAAAGTGTCCCACCAATCACAACACGAATCCTATGCCCCCAGGGAAATTCCAAATATTCGAATCTCATGACGTCATGCCTGTAATGACGTCAACCAATCACGTCACGATTCCTTATCTTATCTTGATCTTGATCTGGTTCAAACCGCCCGGACAACTACTTGCCTTCATCACCATACTAGTCACTCTACTGTCAGGAGTCTTATATTCTTCATGCATCTGCTCTCCACTCCTCTCCTTACATCTCTTCCATAACCTCTTTTCGCCCACGGTTCCTGTTTAATATTGTTTGTCATTCACTTCACTCCAAATTGTGTCCTCTTCTTCATCTGTGGAATACAGCTTACTGTTGCTGCTAACAAATATTCTTTCACAATTTCCGAAGCACTAATGATATCCTGTCTTTCCAATTCCGTCCTTCATGGAACTTCCCCAAGTTCCATGAAGGACGGAATTATAATATAAAACTTATAATATAAAATTATAATATAAAACTATTATAATTATCTGCCTTATAATTCCACATGTTCCGTTTTCTTTAACATTCACAGAGGTGGCCCTCTGTTTGCCGCCCACATTAGTTACTAATATCGAATTACTGGGATCGCTACGAGCTCAGAATTTTTGGTTTCTGTCCTTTCGCTTATTTTCTCTGGTACTGCATCAGTGGTTTCAGTGTTTAGATATTTATACAACGCCCTGCTCTGTTTTTGAATGCTGCATTCTTTTTCCGATTTTCGTTTGCGATTTTCTGTGTTTGATAGGTTTTTTTTTCTTTTATCACGCATATTGGAGTGTTAAAATTCTTAAAAAAATTTAAATCCTAACAACTCTATCAAAAAAGTATTATTAACAATCGCTACACAAGTGTATTTATGTATTTCGATTCTATTTCTTCAACAGGCTAACTCTTAATCAATTATCTCATAATGATCGTTTGGCCTCATTGATTAAATGAGATTTAACCTCACGTCAAGGTCACTCACGGCCAACAATAGAATAGAAAATGAATGCAAGATAAAAGGTGCTCTGCTATTGTCACGTCATCTGATATTAACAACAGTGCGATATTAAACGCAACAGAATACTATATTATTTTAAATGATTATGATATTTAAAACACATACAGTACAATGAATCATAATGAAGTTTCATTATGTAAAAATTCAACCTACGACATCCTGAAGTGTGGTTTCAACAGGGAAGGAATAAATAACGTCTTTATGATTTATTTTTTGTATACTTTAAGTAACACCCCAAAACGTATCGCCCAATGCAAATCCACGTGTTGCACCGTCGGTAGATTCGGCCCTGGATACTCCTGCATGTATATTCATCTTCCAAGTCGAAACCACATGGTCACTCTCTCCAACTGGTGGGAGAGATGTCATCTCAGTTATTATCAGCTCTTCTGATGCTCCAAATCCAAGACTTTTGAACATTTTCTTCCTTGTATTGCATGTTGCCTAAGGCATTTGCCCCTCAAGAATTCTAGAAATTCCATTCCCTTATTAATGCATGCATTTTCCTCTTCCCAGGTTATACTGCTGTAGTTAAAATCTCCCATAACAATCTTTCTTCTTGTACTTGCCAAAACTCAACTGTCTAAACATTTCCTGGTCCCAACCATCTGTACCTCTGGGTCTGTAGCAACACCCCACTAAATATACTGTCTTGGCCACCTCTACCTCACACCATATGCTTTCAAAACCATTAGTGTCACTGCCTTCCAAAGCCTTCAACTCTTAGAGGAAATAACTCATCACTTATTATAAGCAGTACTCCACCACCTCGCTTTCCCTTCGTATCCTGCCGAAAAATCTGTACCCTGCTACTTCTATTCATGTTATTATATCATCTTCCATCAATGATATCTCAGTTTTGCCAATAATCTTTGGCCATCTCTGGGCAACGTGATGCTGTTAGCGCCACCAATTCATCTCCTTTATTCCGGATACTCCTGGCATTAGTATAAAGCATAAAAATGTCACTGCTTCTACACTTATCATTATCCTCTACAGACCCCACTGGATTCAGTGTTACCTAACGTCATACCCCTTCCCCCAAGCACCCATTCCAACAAGAGGCCACCTCTGCTACATCCACCCTAGAAATTCTAGTTTCCCTGCATTGACACACTGACTCGTTCAGAAAAAACAGCAATCTTTCCAGATGCCTTCGTCCTTCTTCATTGAAATGCAATCGGTCTCTCACATACAGATCCTTTCTGCCCTCAAATGTCTTCCAAGCATTCACATATTCCAATCCTCTCTTCTAACATATTCTGACTATTATGCTATTCAGTATTACTGCTTTTCTGCTTATCTTGTCACTATGATACCCTGGCAACACACAAGAATCTGAGATCTCTCGCCGCCCGATTTACACTGCCTCTCAAGTCATTCGTTTCCCACCATCACAATCATTTCTTCCATCCTTTCATCCCTCTTAATTGCCATAGCCACATTTTCTATCATCCCTCTGGCATCCGATCTTGCAAACCATGGATCATCGAGTCTCCATACATCACACCTCTTACAAATCTGTTCCTTGATTGCTCACCTGCATCCCTCCCTCTCTCTCTCTCTCTCTCTCTCTCTCTCTCTCTCTCTCTCTCTCTCTCTCTCTCTCTCTCCTTCCTCTAACCCTTTCTTTTTGTGTTCCCCTACTTACCTGCTGTCCTCACAACACTCTATCCTGGTTCCAGAACTCCCTTTCATTCTTCTCATTTTGTCTCTTTGACTGTTTCTATTTTCTCCTCTTCTATCATTCCCATTCTCTTCTCTCACTCCTCCTCGGATTCTCCTTGCATTCATCTCTTCCATTCGCCTGATCTCATCTTTCATATTTCTCATCTCATTCCTGAGATATTCCATCTCCTCTTTCAACTCATCTCTCTCGCTCTCTCTCTCTCTCTCTCTCTCTCTCTCTCTGCAGGTTAGTCAATCTTACTCATCAGTGAACACTTCCCACTCTTATTTTTTCGTTCATATTTTGATGATCATTCCCACTTATCACACTACTCATCTCTCGAGATTCTCCAACTTCTGAATCAACGAGGTCGGTTATCGTAACCTCCAACTCACCGAATTCCTCCCATTGCTTACATTGTACACAATACGCACTTCCCCTTTTCTTACCTACTACATATCAAACTACTGAGACGTATACATACCACAAGCCCCGCATTCCACAAAATCCTGTATCATGTTATGCAAAATAGGGTCCTTGAATGTGGGAGGCGCCTTGGTGACACGCCATTTGTAATTGGAGCTGCGGCTACCATCATTAACTTAGTGCCAAGGAACTACAACTAAACTCTAAATACTATGTTATACGATCTATTGTAAACTAATTTACTTATGCAATACTACAAGTATAAACTATATTTAACTATACCAAACAACGAAAACTTATCTTCTCTTCCACTGCAGACGCGTTCGACTCTGGCCTCGCCTTCTCGGTAAAAATAAAAAATAACACAATGTAACAACGAAACTCCAAAAGCAGCACCACTAAAGAACACTTGTGTTACTGAGAAAAAAAAATGTAGCACAATTCACGACACAGTCACTCTATACCTTTAAAAACACTTTTTTTTACCACTGCTCAAATCCTCCACCACGTACTTCAGCGACTCCAGCGCCACCCCAGTTATTTCTCTAATAGTCGAGAGCCAGGTTAAAACAGTAAAAATCGAAAGATTTCAAATGAAATATATAGAGAATAGTAATGAAAATCGTATACAGACATTATCGAAATGGGGTAACACATGAAAGTGTTTATCAGATGAAGATCCAAACTGGTTTTCTGGTGATGTCACTTTCATATTGATATAAAGAGACCTATGCCAAATTTTTTCAACATCGGAACAACCCAGTTATTGTAAATTATCCCGGAGTACAAAGGCAGTGCCTGCGTTGTGGTTCATATGATCCCTTGGATGGTAACTGCCCCACATCTAAATATTTCAATTGCATGGAGATCAGACACATCACTAATCAGTGTCTCAAAACCTGTCCTTTGGAACTTTTGCAGAAAGAGTGGGAACACCGGAGAGCCAATTAGAACACCGAATATATCAAAGAAGCACAAAGAAGAGTTCCTGTGGATCTTCCATTTCAATCTAGTAAAGATGGTGTTTATAAACAAACTATGCTCGGTAAAATCGCAAAAAGTGCTTGAACAAATCAGCTGGAAATTAGGCCAAAAATTCCAGAAGCTCAGCAGCCACTTTACCAGTCAAATATGGATAGAACAACATCAGTTAAAATGACTAGTAATGAACCTACTATAATAACTGAACAGATACAAGAAGAAATGCAATATCATGAAACTGTTCTACAAGGAGAAACTGAAGAAGAAACAAACAAAAAGAAACAAGTAAGATAACCGAAAGAAATTAATATGCTGACAAGTTCATCAAAAACAAATGATGAATTAATTAAAAAAATGAGGATAAACAAAAAAAAGTAAAAAAAAAGAAACTACATCCAAAAGGAAAAGAAGTAATAAATAAATGTAAAGTTGGAGAAGGTTGCAGATCGTCAAATGAAAACTCTTCAGGCTCAGAAGAATTCATGAACTATGAAGAACTATCTAACAAAAGAAAAGCAAGAGATTTAATTGAAGAAAAAATAATAAAGTTTACTGATTCAAAGTTTCTTCAATAGGATTATCATCTACATGAAAAGAAAATAACTGACATCCAAATCATAGGCATGAAACTGAAATAATGGAAAGGAACTGAAAAAACTGGAAAAAAGTTTACAAGAAGCAGGCTACACAATTGCTCCTTCACAGATTGAAGACCTCATCAGGTTCATCCAAAACCTAGAAGTCAAAGACTTACCACTGAACAGTTCACTAATCATGGGATTTCCTTTCTGCGTTGCCTCATTTTAATCTAGTACCCGAACCTCAGCAGCCACTTTCCCAGTCAAATAGGGATGGAACAACATCAGTCGAAATTACCAATAATGAACCTGCTATGCCATAGACAAATTAAACAAGAAACTATTTGGAAACTTACGCTGCGCTATGATAATCAGGTTTTTATTTCTTCAAGAAACCTACTCTTGCAGATAGAAAGATATAAAAACTTTAACAGATAGATATCCACTTGTTTCTTATTAGAGCTTTCAAAGATTTAAAAGGGCTGGAGTAGGAGTTCTTATTTTTGCCACCCCCCCCTTACTCCTTGAGTCATTCTAATATTCAATGCAATGCAGAAGGGAGATTCTTAACAATAAACTGGAAATACTATGGATGTGTAATAAGCTTTATAAATATTAATGCTCCATCCAATATAATGGAAACTGCTCCAGTAATTGGAGCCATATTTATACGGTGCCCACTGCATCATAGACCGGAATTTTATTGAAAACTCCACATTAGCCGAAATAAAAGGAATTTCCACTCTGGGAGTGGAAAAGCGGAATATGCATAGTTAAAAACATTTCTTAATAATACTCGATTAGTAGACATATGGAGGATTTTCAGTCCTAATCTCCAGGCTTACGTGTACATGAATTGGTACCTTTCTTGATCGAATTTATATCTCTCTTCCCTTTTAAATAGGATAATGCAGATGAAACATTTTCACATTGCTTTTTCAGATCCTAATCCAGTTCTACTTAAGTTCTACAGCATGGAACAAGTAGAGACCAGTTCTGGACCATGGAGGCTTCCACCATATTTTCCATTGATCTTTTCAACTAAATTCTAAACCCACTACTCTGGAATAATGTAACCTGGAATTGGGATGTGTGGTTAAAATTCAAACAAACAGTAAATCGGAATGTGATGGAATGGCGAAAGGAACAGGCTTTCTTCATAAGAAAAAAGTTGAAAGACCTTGAAAGAGGGAAGCTGGTTCGTAACAAACCAATACGATGGTATAGAATGTAGTAGCATCCTTAGAAAGATTAATATAGAGATCGAACTGGAAAAACAGAAACAAGTGCAAGAAAGAAATTTTAAAATAAGAACACAACAGTGGGCACTAAGCCCTTCATCTGCATTCTTCAGTAGACAATTCACCAAATTCCACAAAGAAATGACTATCAGTCAAATCTGCATTGTGGCGAAGACATGTCCACCACTAAAGACATCCTTCACTAAAACAAAAACACTACAAATATGTGTAGTGTTTTTGTTTTAGTTAAGGATATCTGTTTGTAAGGATGTTAATTCTATTTGAAAATGATAGTACTGTTGGAAATTATAACTCTTGGAGCATTAATAGCTTTGATGTTCATATCCTAGAGGGCTTGACGAACACATCACAGCAGCATCTGAAGTTACCATAACCTATAAAGAATGCCAGACAAGAAAATCTCCAGAACCTGATGGTCCAGGGATAGAACTTTACCATGATTCCTGGAATTTTATTCTTCCCATTCTAGTTATACTATTTAATTCTTTTCTCTCCTCAGGACACATACCGAGTGAATTTGTAGCAAGCCATACCATCCTCATTCCAAACCCTTATAGAATGGGGAGGTATAATTTAATCTGTTTCTACTACGTAATCTAATCCGCTTAGTTTATATGAAAAAGCAGTCGATGGCAGTGCTTTCGATAGACCTTACTCCAGCGTTTGATAATATCTGTCATCACTTTCTGCTCCACGTTCTCCGGCAAACTGGTGTACGTGAAGAGCTGATGTCAGTTATCAAAGAAGCCCATGTTAATTCAACTACTTGTCTCGCAGTGAATGGGTTCATTTCTGACCCGGTTAATATTCGAAAAGGAGAGAAACAATGATGCCCGCTTAGTCGATTACTCTTTTCACTAGTTCTTGAACCTTTCTTACAGGAAGACGATAATACGGATGCCGTGCGGGGAATACCAGTTCCTTAAATTATTAAGGAAAATAAGATATTGGTATATGTCAATGATGTAGTGGGCACTTTGAAGGATAGTGATTCCATCAGTGGCGCACCCAGAAGAGGGCCGAAACCCTGGCACCCTAAGAAAAAGGACAAAACACTAGAAAATTTTCAAAAATCTTTTCCTAATTAAAATTCATTTTTCTTTATTTATGTTGTGTCGTGTCTTCTATTTCTATATTACTTATGAATTAGCGACATCGCTGATGCTCAGTCATAGGTATGCAATGTGTAGTGTGCATTCTCAAATCGTCTACTCCACTTGCACCCCACCCCACCCCAAGATTAAATCCTGAGTACCCTACTGGATTCCGTATACATCTTTTTTTTTTTTGCTTTTTTGGAAAAAATTAGCAAGATCAGTAAATTAACTACTAATGCAGACAAGACAGAATTAAAAGTTTTTGGAAAGTAGGATCTTGGAGAAAACCTCTCATTAGACTTGAAATTCCCTTCCCCACATACCCAATATTACCGGTTCAAGAAGTTATATACAAGAACTTTTAAATGTTAGTAGACTGGAAAATAGGGCCACTTTCCTTTTCTTCTAAAGCCATAGTGCTCTAAACCATGTTCTTTCCTGCTTAGTTGTACATAAGGAGGACATAGTTAAGATATTTAGTGAGTAATTTCTAAAGGTATTTCATTCTTTTTGTGAATGTGGCATCATGCAGAACTTGAAAGCAGTGGGAAAGAAGGAGGAGGAGGAACTTAAATAAAGCTTTGGGACTTGATGCTATTTCACCACGTGTCTTGAGGGAATGTACCAGAGAGTTAACAACAGCTTTTGTATATCTTTTCAAGATGAGTCTCTCACTGGGTCAAGTTCCAAAAGAGTGGAAAGAGGGTAAAATTGTGCCAATTCATAAGGGAGGTGATAAGAGTAAGGCTTTGAATTATACTGTGTGTCTGGAGTTGTAGTAAAGGAATTAGAGAAGTTAGTTAGGACTAAAATTCAGAATCGGGTTGATAACAGAAAAATACTCTTTGGCGGCCAGCAGGGATTTACTAAAGAAAGATCGTGCTTTAGCAATCTGCTTACCTTTTATAATAAAGTGGCAAATTCGTTGGATAAGGGTGTTGCATATACAGTGGTATATTTAGATTTTACAGAGGCATTTGTTAAATTGCCACATGGCAAGATGGTAATTAAATTGGAACAAATGGGGCTAAATAGTAGATTGGTTTTACTGGATTGGAGATTGGCTTTCTGATAGGTATCAGCGAGTTGTCTATGGAGGAGGATATCCCAGAAGAGGAAAGTTACTAGTGATGTACCTCAAGGGTCTGTTTTGGGTCCATTGCTGTTTAATTTGTATGTAAATGATATCTGGAGAGGTCTGAATGGTGATATGCAGTTGTTTGCAGATGATGCAAAGTTGGGGAGAGATATCAGGAGTACAGCGGATGCTCTAGCTTTGCAAGAGATCTTGAATACACTGGCTGAATGGGTAAATGAGTGGGGATTTTAATTCAATGTTTCAAAGTGTAAGGTTTTGAAATTTGGGGAGCAGAGATGGGATGGGATTTAAAATACACAATCAGTAGAAATATCTTGGTAGAGGTAGAGGAAATGAGAGATCTGGGAGTGATTGTGGACAAGGAGCTAAAATTTCGGGGACATGTTACTAAAATTGTGAAGACAACACAGCGGATAATGGGAATGATGCCAAGGATATGGACTTGTAGAAGTAAGGATGTTATGGTTCCTTTGTAGAAGGCCTTGATCAGGCCACCTATGGATTACTGTGCACAAATCTGGTCACCTTGTTTTCAAAAAGATGAAATTGCATTGGAAAAAAGTTCAGAGGCGATTGACTAAGGTGGTTTCTGGTCTCTGGAATGCGGAGTATGAAGACAGATTGAAAAATGCAATTTGTAGTAGAAATTGATAGAAGGAGGAGGGGGGGATATGATTGAGACATATAAGGTGTTAAGTGGTTATTACCAGATTAATGTCGGGGAGGTTTTGCACAGAATGAGTGAGGGTAGCAGGAGAATAAGAGGTCATTCCTGGAAGCTGTATAAGGAGGGTGTTAGCAAAGGAGTGAAGAGCAGGTTTTTTTGCATGGAGAGTGGCGAGTGATTGGAATGCTTTGCCCAAGAGTGTGGTCAGCGCAGAGACAGTGAATATATTTAAAACGCGGTATAATAAACTGTGAATAACAGTGAATCTCCCACGATGAGTCTTTGACTCCATGGAGGTTTTCATAATAATAATAATAATAATAATAATAATAATAATAATAATAATAATAATAATAATAATAATAATAATAATAATAATGATAATGATAATAATAATAATAATAATAATAATAATAATAATAATAATAATAATAAAAATTACAGACATCACAGAAGCTGAAGAAAAGTAATTACGTGTATATAGTAAGCCTGAGCAATTTTTTGATTCAGCTGATACAGTGCCGGATCGAGGGGATGTGGCGCCCCTAGGAATGTTTTATCAACGCATTGTAAGACAACACAGGCATCATAAAATTCTTTATTGCTAAAAGCAGTTTATAGTTATTGCCAAAAAATGCATATACAGCATTTTTCGGGCACTGTTCGTACCCGCTTCGACTCTTTGGTCCTCATAATACTGTTACTTTTTTTTTACTATGTTGCCTCCCCAAAGCCATTCCCCCTAGACATGCGCCTCTTGTGCCAGAGCCTAGATCCAGACCTGAACTGATACCAAGAAGATAAAAAGGAATCTCTTCAACAGTGAAAGAAGCATTGAGGACTTTGGCTTCCAGTCTTAAAATTTTGATATTTAAGCAATACAGCTTCAAAAATGCATAAAACATTGAAGACAATCACACACGTGCAGATCTATCTGGATTTCATCTTCTCCTGTATGGAGTAAATGATTATAAAGGTCCAAAAGCTGAGATTGTTCCTGAATACTGCAACACTCTGGAATTGACATTCTTTCCACTAAAAAAAAAAAGTGAAATTTGGTATAAAGAAATCTTTAATCTTTTTCATTGCTAACTTCCACAGTTGTATACTGACAACAACAACACGTTGTTTCATAACTTATTGAAGTTCCAAGGATACCCTAATAGGAGGGATCTTGCTTGAAGAATTGCATGTGACCGCCTTCCAATCAATACCATGAAATGGAGGTACTTTAGCATTGGTGATCCAATCTGTGACATCTGTTTCCAATTGGAAACAGTAGAACATGCATTCTAGAGCTGCCCTCTTACTCTACGTATTTGGAACAGATTATGTGTTTTTGCAGTATCCACCAATGGGTCAGCAATGGGAAGAGAATTTTGATTTTTATAATTAATGAATTAAAATACCATTTATGGAAGTTTAGAAGGAAACATGGATTTGAAAACCAGCAATACGACATTCAAATGCTTTATAATATTGTATTGTGGAATTTTATTGTTAACCCAGATGACTCGGTAACAGTAATCTTTGCACTCTTTAGTTTCAATTGGTCTTTTTGTTGTTCATCTATATGAGATTGGTGAAAAAGGAAAACTGAAGGCCTTTGGCTATATGATGGTATTAAAGAAGCTGAGGCCTTTTCTCTCTCTCTAATACTATCTATCTATCTGTTGTTTCTTTCTCTTAATACTGTTTGGCTCTCTTGCTCTCCTATATTAACTACTTTATGCCTATGATGAGCATCCTTTTACTTTTTTGCCTGAATAAAGGTCAGAACTGATCTGAGTAGTGATCCTTTCCATAAAGCATAACATCACACATGTCTGTAAGTATATGTGTTTTGCCTTATGGGATACTAAGGTAGTGAAGTTATTAGACTCTATATACAAGTAGCCCAGCCATGAAGTCACTTCAAGTGCAACCTTTATTTACTTACAATTGGATAAAGGATGAAACAATATAATTCCTTCGCATATTTAATTTATAGTATAATCAAGTGAAAAAACTTTTAAACATCATTATTATTATTATTCCGTGACACCTCGAAGGAGTCCAGAGACTCATAGAGGGAGGGCACCTACTCTACAACTCGCCATCTCCGCCACTGCCATCAATCTCCATCATCTAAACCAGTGTTTCCCAACCTTTTTGAAGTGGCGGACCCCCTGTAGCGAATGTTAATTCACCGCGGCCTCCATAAAATACAAAATGGAAACATTTATATTAGGCCAGGTGTGAACAACAGGTGTGAGCAACATGATCAGATAAAGTTTAATGAAAATAAACTATCCCGCGGACCCCTTTGAATTACTCGCGGACCCGCGGGGATCAGCGGACTTTGATCTAAACCAAGGCCATGTACTGTCCACCACCACCACTAGTATTTTTTATCTGTAAATTGCGTGTCCTGAAGGCCGATTTTCCTGCATGCTGGATAATTAACCCGAGTTTCCAGGAGAAAAAACCCAGCTACCTCCAGATGAGATCGTCTAATTCAGCGCTTCGCAAACTGTGGGTCGCGGCCCCCTTGGGGGCTGTAGGTTTTGATGAGGGGGGGCCGTGAAATAATGAAAACAAATTAAAATATTTTAAGACTAAGTAGATTTTTTTTATCTTAAAAGAAACGTATTTAATTTTTAGTATTTCTTTTTTGTTATTTTTTATATTTTAATGAAAAAAAATCACACATTGGTGTTGGTTCACAAACTTTGCTTCCTGCGTATTTCGGCGCTTAATGAATATTAGTAAATGTATGCTTATTCATATAAGTTTCATCTCAAAGCAGAAATCTAAGAATTGCAGTTTCAAATATTTCACCTGGTATTAGTGTAGTAGTATTGAAACTCATTCATCATATTAAACTGTCATTAAACTTCTTTTATGCTTTTAATTCTTTCTTTATTACTAATCGTCTTACGTTTCATACATAATATGCAAATGTACAATAACAATATATCTATCTATATAAAAATATAAGATAATGTGCCATGTCAAATGTGTATGTGAGATGCTAAAAATGTAATATTTGCATTATTGGGGTTTGCAATATTCGCTGTGTATGTTTTATATTGAACATAAATACAATAAATATTATAATAATATGTCTATATTATGATTTTTTTCGAAGGGGGCCGTGAAATATTTTAAATTTTATAAAGGGGCCCTGACATCCAGAAGTTTAGGAAGCATTGGTCTCATTCATCTGCAATCGGAAAAAACCTATAGAAAGATTCCTCCCGTCACAACCAGAATTGAACTGAGGCCTTTTCTAACCAAAGAGTGCAACGTACCGTCATTTTGTATTATCATCACTTTACTAATATGTACCCTTATGGGTGTTCAGACTATTATGACAGCACTACTTGATTAACGTTACATTATTATTAATCTCCTATCAACAATTTTTCCTCCAAATTTGTCTATTACTTGTCATCACTCCAACATTGTCATATCGTTTTGTTCCTGTAAAGTATTCCACAAGAGCCTTGTTTTCCTCTGGATCTTTTTTGTGCCATCGTTTCTTCAAACACATGTTTTGCTAATCTTTCCTCTCCCATTCTACGTAAGTGACCATACCAGCTTAGATTAGTCCTCTGAGCAAGAGTAATCTATGGTGGAATGGTCACTTAAATGGCGGTATGGTACTAATCGAAATTGAATGCAAACAATCACAAGCTCCTTTCTAATGTCTTTATTTTAAATATGATTATGCCATTGATACCATCAGTTCAGGCAAATAATAATGTTTCTCAGAACTCGCATGTCCGTGGTCTTTAATCTTTGATCTAGTGTTTTATTTCTAAACCAATTATTAGATCCATAACTTAAAAGTAGTTTGAACACCATCTTGCATATTTCTACTTTGATGAAGGTAGTTGCGGTTCGTTGTAGTTCATGGATTGGGTGGCGGAGACAGAGATCTGTAGAGTAGGTGCCCTCCCTCGATGAGTCTTTGGACTCCCTGGAAGTGTCTAATAATAATAATAATTTCTATCTTATTCAATATAAAGTTATTCAGCTGACTCTCCGTAATACCAGCTTTGATTATATTATTGTCTATTTCCGCATTCAAATTTGTGTCTTCACTAAAAACTGTGCCTGAGTAGCTAAAACATTTTACTTGTTCTATTTCTATCTTCCTGCCTGTTTTCATAGTTTTAGTCTTTTTATTATGATTTTCATGCCAAATTTGTACTCCTAACCATTGCATGTGTTTAGGAGTATCATCTGCAAAAAGCAAAGAGCTAAGTTTGTTACTTCCAATTCTTATATCAGGCCTAATGCCACTTTCTTCTTTCATAATATGATCCATATAGATGATGAATAAGAGTGAAGATAATGTGCATCCTTTTCGTACACCTGATTTACAGGAAAACATCTTCCTATATGTCATTTAATTCTAACTACTAATTTACAACTTTAATGCAGACTATATATTGCCCTATATAATGTTCGATTTACCTCATAACTGTAGTGTTTTAAAAAGATTTTTCCTGGGAAACCTGTTGTATGCCTTTTCCAGATATACAAAACTTAACTACAGATCCTCGTCACATTCACATGATTTTTCAACTAATTGAAGTAAAGTGTAAATCTGATCCTGAGAACTTCTGTTTAGCCTCAATAAAGCTTGTTTTTCTATCAGTTTCTTTTCAACAATTTTTCTCAGCCTCTATTCAAGTATACTTGCATAAATCTTACCTGGAAGACCTAGAAGTGAAATTTCTCTGTAATTGTCACATTTTATTCTCTTTTTATAGATGGGAACTATGAGAGCTCATTTCCAATTATCAGGAATTCGATCGTCTGGTCCTCTGAATTATGCAGGACAGCCAGTGAAATTTTTTTACATTTCCATATTTGAGCATTTCTGGTTGAATATCATCTACTCCAGCTGCCTTTCCACAATTCAAATCTTTGATGGCTGTTTCTACCTCAAGTATTAATATGCACTCCGATCCAATTTCATTTCTCTTGAAAATTTTCAATTACAGTTCTGCCACTGCTTGTTTAATTTTAACAGTCTTTCAAAATAATTACTCCAAACATCTAGATAATCCTTATCTTTAATTTTCAATTACATTTATCATCATTGATTCCTTTTACAGTAGTCTTTCCTAGTCTTTCCTTCATTTATAAGCTCTTCCAACACCTTTCTGGTATTTATCTTCTATATTCTTGCCAAAGTCTTCCCATGATTTATGTATATGCTTTTTTTTTTCGTTTCCAGGAGTACTTTGTTAGCTACTTGTGTCCACCACGGTATTCTTATCTTTCTATCCATGCAGACAACTTCAGCACGTGCAATCCCTGTTGATCTATTAGTGCTTTAGAGTTTGCTATCGAGATTCCAAAGTGTGGTTTTTGTTTTTGGATTATTTCATTTTTTCTTCAATAATGTTTGCATAGTTGAGTTTTACTGTTTACCTGTAAAAGCTGCTCGACTTTAATTCTTTCAATAAAAAAAGATGTAAATACTGTTCTTTTCAATGTGATACTCATTTTTATCCTACTAGAAAGTAAGTGATGATCACTGTAAATTTAAACTCCTCTGTACAATCTTGTAGCCTGAACCAATATGAAGATATCACTGTCAACAATCAACATAATCAATGAGGCTTTTCTTATTTCTTGTGTTTTCTTTCCACGTGAGCTTGTGCACATTTTTATGCTGGAACATGGTGTTCGTAAACTATTCCATATGCTGAGCAGAAATCCAGCAGATACCATTGTTATCAGCCTTACCGTTTTCTCCAGATTTTCCGAAAGCATTTTGATATGCCTGGGGAGGGGGGGTTTACTTCCTTCTATGCTGTCCAGATCTCCAACAAACACCACTTTTTCCATTTTCTTTGTCAGCTGCCTTCTCCTTTAGTGACTCAAAAAATTCCTCTACTTCCATAGATCTTTCTGTGGGACCATAGGCACAAATAAATTTCATTGCTTATTTTCCCATTTTGAAGTTTGCCGATATAACTATACTTGAAACTGCCTTTCACTCAAGGAAAACGCTTTCCTTGGTCATTACTATCCAAATATAATATTGTGTACTTATTGTGTAGTAGAATCTCATGTTTTTGTCTTCTTTGTTTCATTGATGCACAATTATATCCACATGGTATTTTTCCAGTTCTCCTGCAAGCTCGATTTCCTTTCCATTAATGCTACTTATATTGATGGTTGCCATCTTCTTCTAGAAGGTAATCTTCAATCTCTTCCAGTAGCCTAATTTTTTACTGCTCCCTCTGGTTCAGATGAAAACAGCAGATGCCTTATTTAACTGGGTGATGCATCAGTCAGCATGAAATCTCAACATGTTGCACCATCATATTCTTCGTGGTTTAGGGCCAATAATGCAAAATACATGGCTGGTTGTTGCTACGGGTTCCAGGTATCATCTGAAAGATATGCATTCCGCCAATTAGTACAATGAGTGCACGTCGAGTGATTATTATGGGGATTTCTAGTATGGAGATGAAGACTGGAATGAAGAAAGATCACATGATCGGAAGGAAATGGAATTTATACATATACCTGTTAAGAGATAAGTAGCTGGGGCAGTATTGGATGGAAGGGATTTGGTGTGCATGAGTATTGGACCTGGTGTTAGGATCAGAAGAGCTATCTGTTATCAAGATGGTCACATTGCCATCAATTGGGAAAGTGACCATGAGGTCTTCTTGACTTGGGAGTTTATAAAACACGAGGAATATAAAGTCAAGAAGGTGTATATGTGAAACTACAAAGGTAGGCAATTATGAAAACTTCAAGCTTAGAAGTTGTTCAAAGTCATAAAACCCTGCAAGGGAAGGATGACAGAAGTGTTTGGGAATAGTTAAGGGGCACCTAGAGGTGGCGATATCTAAGGTCAAGAGGGTTAATCAGGTAGAAATAGGATGGATGAGTAGTATTATTTATCATAAGCTGCAAAAAAAATGTTATGGGGAGTATATAAGAAGAAAGGTGACCAGCAAGCTCATGAACAGAACAAGGATCAGGCCAGAAAGAGGATCAGTATGGTAAGGAATGCAAAATTAGATTATGAGAAGAAATTAGCCAAGCAGGCCAAAGTAAATCCCAAAGCCTTCTTTTATTATATGGCGAGTAAGAGGAAGAATAACTCTAATAAGTGCTGATGGTCACGAGGTGAAACAAGAAGCTAAAATAGTTCAATTACTGAGTGACCACTTTGCAAGAGTATATCACACAAGTGAGGTTAACCATGATACCGGCCAAGATGTCTATGGACGTCAAGGTTATGATGGATGCGAAGTGCATATTAAAATTGTAATACCATTGATATTACATTGAAATATATGATGGATACGAAGCGTATGAGGAAGCGTATTTGATCCATAATGGCCGGTAAGGTGGTTAATGCTGTGACATATATGACAGAGACTTCTGTTCGAATAGGTGGATATATTGGAGGTTCTTGGGCTATTGCAATGTTTCAATGTAAATACAGCGGTGAGTTTAGATCAAATATCAGTTCGTGTTTCATACAAATATTCAAGGGAACTGGTAATGCCTCTGACTAAACTCTTTAATTTAAGTCTCCTGTCTGGTAGAGTTCCAAGGGATTGGAAGAAGGCAAAATAATTCCATTGCATAAGGGAGGTTCTAACATTGCCATAGGAAATGATAAACTAATCAGTATCTCAGGAATTGTGTACTGAAAAAATTGATTATAAAGAGAATTCAAGAATCAGTTGAATATGATACTCTATGCAGGGCAACATGACTTTCTGAAGGGTCAGTCATGCCTTAATAATTTACTAACTTTTTAAATAAAGTGACATCTGAGTTGGATAGAGGAAATGGTCACATGATGATTCTGCTGGTTTTTCAAAGGCATTTGACAGAATACCATATAAAACTGTTACTTGAATTAGAACAAATTGGAAGGCATGGGGATAGAAGTGACACTGGTTATGTGGATAAGAGAGTGGCTACTGAACAGATAGAAAAAAGGAATAAATAAGTAGTATAAGGAAGAACAGAATTCAGCAGAAAGCAGGTGACTAGTGGTATGCCACTAGGTTGTGCGCGGACAACTGCTGTTTTATTTGTAGATAAATGATACAGGAAATAATCTGAAATAAGATATTCAGCTGTTTGTTGATAATACAAAATTGTGTAAAGAAATAAATAATCAAGATGATGTGGAAACCTTGGATGCCACATCATTACCAATACCAACGGCTTTAAATAGGCCTTCAGTATTGGCAAAAGATAATGGACCAGATTACTGTAGAGAAATATCAAGCTATGCATTTTAGGTTACAAAGATTACAAGCTATGTTCCACACTAAAGGAATTGCACTCAAAGAAATAGACAAGACTACGGATTTATTCATGGCGGTAGACAGAGGGTATTGAAGTTTAGAGTGATATTGCTGAGGGAGATCATAAGATTATTTGACTATTGAAGAACAACAGGTAGAGATAAGGAAGTTGTTATTCCTCTTTATAAAGACTTGACAACATTTATCTCCACATTACCGTGAGCAGTTGTCCTGGTTTTTATTGGGGATGGGAAAGTGGTGGAGAGGATTCATACACAAGTGAACAAGATGGAGCGTGATCTGTGGAATGTGCTCTATTAGGATAAACTGACGGAATGTAGATTTCAGAAGTTAGTTGATAGGCAAAAATGAGGGAATATAATAACGTTTAAGTTACTTAAAAGAACTGATGTACGGGAAATGTTTCAGCTGGAAGGAGCAGAACATGATCCTGTAAATCGAGTAAAGGCGTGGTTAATATGTGTGAGGACTAGATTTTTCACTTGGAGAGTTTTGAATGAATGAAATGAGTTGGAAAGGTCAGGTGTGAGTGCGTAGTTAATGAGTTCAAGGAGAGGTATGATAGATTGTGAATAGTTTGGGTCTTCGGTGTTTTCGGACTCGTCGGAGATGCCTCTATAATTATAATAATTAATTATCTTGTGAATAGTTAAAAAAAGTGTAATCTGAAATATCTGCAGTTGGAATTGTTGGTCTAGTGGTTAACATACCCACTCTGTAACCACATTGTTAATTAATTCTCACAAGTGAATTAATTAACAATTAATTACAACATTAAGGAAGAAACAATCGACGTTTCAATCTCTCTATTGGGGTCATCATCAGAAAAATACATATATGTGGCAATATACAAGCTATATTCCGCTGCACTATACAAAAGTAAAATGAATATAATATTTTTAATCATTTATCCTAGCCTGACCTCTGGTGAGAAAAAAAAAATTGACTGGAAAGGCACTTTGTCCCCACAATGCAGCAAAACCTGGTTTGAAAGAAAATTCAAAGAAGCTTGTGAAATGCTGAAACATCATCCAAATCTGAACAAAAATGATGAATTAATTTCTCCAAGAATGTGGAGGATCAATCTTCGACCCACATAGCAATCCAAAACAATCCCAGACAGAAGAAAATGTAATACGAAAGACCTGTAGAATTGTTTAATGTAGTTCTTTTTTTTTAAAATCCCTCCGCAGAGGTCAGGATAGGATAAATGATTAACAAACTTTTAGATTCGTCTTATTTTTGTATAGTGCAACGGAACTATGCAAACGTTTCCTGATGATGACCTCATACAAAGGTCGAAATGTCGATTGTTACTTGCTTAATGTTAATTAAAGTGATTATTCTAACACATGTGTTCTGTCTCCATAAATTCTTCACTATGAATGCTGACCACGGCGTAACCTTAAAAGGAAGAATAAGGTTGTAATATTCTGATTGAACTGTGCTTTAGCAAACAGTTAAGATTCAAGGTCTTGGATGGTCGACAGTGGGCCATCCCTAGTGTTGCGAAGACTTCTCATCATACTACTGCTTTTCAGAAGTATGATGAGGTGAGCATATTTGTGCTCAAATTTGCTCACCTAGTTTTTGTTGTGATGAGTGAACATTGGAGAAGGTCCAGAGATAAGTGACTATGGCAATATCAGGAATGTTGGCTATGCACAGAGATTAAAGGAATGCAAATTACAGAGTTTAGTTAATAGAAGAAAAATAGGTGATACGATGGAAACATTTAAGTTAGTAAGGGACTAATACAGTGGAGGATTAAAAGAGTATAAGGTTAGAGGAGAAAAGCCCGATGCATCCCTGGAAGTTATGTAAAAGTGTGCTGAAGAAAGGTGCAAGGAGTAGATTTTTTACATGGAAAATTATGGGTGAATAGAACACATTCCAAGAATGTGTTGTTAATACAAGGAGTATTAAAAAGATTTTAAGGTTGAGAGAACTTCCCGCAATGAATTTTCTGACTCTTTGGAGGGTGCAACAACAATAATGATAATTCTCTCCATGAATAATAATTCTGTGCTGATTCCGTAGAAATGTCTTAAAGTAGGAAGCATTGCACTGTCCAGAATGTTTAGGTACCTCTCGAAATTCAGTGTTCATAGCACCACAGAGGTCTGAGGCCAAACCAGGAAAAAGAGAACACTACCACCACACGGTCACCTCCAAATTTCATAGTTGGCGTTATACACTCCAGGTGAGGACGTTAACCAGACTTCCATCATCCCACTCATCTGCTTGATGGGGGGGGGGGGGGGATGTAGCATGATTTGTTGCTCCATAATGCAGATTTCCAAACTTCCAAGTGTCACTGTACATGCTCTCTGAACACAGCGCTGAATGTTGCTTCGGGTAATGTGAGACTTGGATATTGCGGTCCTACTATAGAAACTCATGTTGAAAGCCTCAGTTCTGAGAGTTTTTATGCAGATTTATGTTCACGTTGATGCCCGGAACTGCACCTTCAATGTGTCGGCTGAGGAATGGTGGGTTTTACATATAATTCTTGACAGCACCCTACGTTTACATTTGGTGTGTGTAATTGGTCATCTACTGTGGAGAGCACTTGCACGTGACTCCCTCTGCTTCTATTTCAGTATACTATCAATGATTGTTGACCTGCGATGGTCCAATTTGTCAACAATTTGCCAAACAGATAATCGTGTAACATGGCATCCTATCACAATGTCTCTTTCAAACTCCGTCAGTTCCCTTCTCCAGCCATTTTACCCGGACTCAGTTGCACTGACTTGGAAGCATCATATTCCTCCAACTTATACTACAAACTACAAACACGACTCGTTACATGACATGATGAACCTTGCCCACGGGGGTGTCTGTTGATTTCTTTCTAAGCAGAGTATGTAAAAAACATAATTTGAAAGAAAGGAAAAAAATAAAAATAAAATTAACGTAATTTTCATTAGTTGTTTTTTTTTGTGAATGTATCTAGTAAGATCAGAGAAAATTACCTGCAATCAGCACGATTTCCACTGAATTTGAATAGCTTGCAAGACCTAACGATATCTGAAAATTTATCTCCAAATTCCATCAATTCATCTCTGTTTAAGAAAGCTCGTAAATGACGGTTATTTTCCTGAAAAAAGTAAAAAATAGTAAATATGTTCTTATTAATAATAAATAAGCATTTTATTAAGCAAAACAAACAAAGAAACAAACAAACAAACAAACAAACAAATAAAGAAACAAACAAACAAACAAACAAACAAACAGTTGAATAGATCAGAATAAAACATACATTCAGTTTTTAAGACTTTACGTGGAAGAAATCTTGATTGCATATAATATTATTATTCTTCCATATGAAGGCTTAAAATCAGAGCCACATTTACCATAAGGCGCAAGCTTCGGCCTCACTCTCTATGAGGCTACATTTAAAAATCTTACTCCTCACAAACAACAATATAAAAAACAGCCTAGTTATACTTCCAAAATAAAATACTTATTTTTAAATATTAAATTCATAATATAAAAACTAGAGGCCGCTAAAAATTTGTGAGGCTTCTCACTTCCATTTGAAATACGTTGTTCTTTCCTTAGAATATAAAACTAAGAGGAACTGCTGTATTGCATAAAATTGGCATGAGTCATCATTGGGATGGGCCAGTGGGGTGAGCAATGGAAATTTTAACATAGGGCTCGCATCATTAAGCAAAAAAAAAGACGTATTTCACACAAAAACTTTTATTAATATAGCTTGTTTACAAATTCCAATCAAAATGTATGAGAGGACAATCAACCTGTAAAGGCTATCATATAAAAAGGATATTGTATCATTTTTAAACAAATATTTCATCATCTAAACGTGAAATATTTGCACACAATCAACTGTGTTAATTTATCTTACATAAGAAAAACATTTTTTAACTATCAGAATATAATAAGAATGAAATCTTTTATAACATTTATAAAACATTTGATTGGCTACCAGAAGGGAAAAGGGTAAAGAAAGCGCATGCGCTTATTTTATTTTCAAACATTCAAACTTGGGCGCATTCGTTATAGAGGAGTTGAAATAATAATTCCAAATAATCTATACACTGCCGAATAGACTAATTTTTGTTAGGTTACCGTATGAGTTTGTCGCTTAATATGTTTAAAAAAATAATATCATATCATACTTTTAAAGAGTGAAAAAAAAACTAAACGTAGTTATTAGAAGAATAGTCAAAACAATAATATCAGAGGAGATAGCTAGTGACCTAAAATCACAAGGCCTAGATCTCATGAAGGTTTCCCTTATGTATGGTGCTGACAAACGTCCCGTGCTGCTGATTCTGCTGGAAATCAACAAGGAACAAGAACAACGAGAGATTTACGATCTGAGAACTGTATGTAATCTCGTAATAAAAAGTGAACCACTTAAAAGAAAAGCATCAGCAGGGCAATTTTGCCACTGCCAGAAATACGGGCACGCACAGAAACTCTGTAGGGCAGAATGCAGATGAGTCAAATGCGGGGACAAACACCCTTGTTACTCGGGTTCCAAACAACGAACTACTCCTGTCAAATGTGCAAATTGTGGTGGTCCGCACCCGGCAAACTACAAAGGCTGCACACTGCATTCAGCCAATCTGCCTAAAAACAGAAAAGCAGGAAACCCACAAAAACACAGAAGGGTGCAACACATCCTGCAGCAGAAAACCCTTTACGTTCAACAACGCGCAGCTCTTATGCCGCAGCGGTCGCCTCGCATACTAAGTCGGCAGAACCCATTCCAACCAGTCAAACCTCTGCTGCGTTTCTAGCTACCTTACGAGAGATGCTAACCACAGCAAAGCCAACCTTAACCAGAGTGATACAAACAAGTTTCTAAAAAATACCGTCATATTTTTAATGCTTAATGATGATAACCCGACAATCTCAAATGACTCCATACAGATAGCATATTGGAATGTTAATGAATTCAGTAACAAAGTACATGAGCTCAAGAATTTACAGACCGCTTCAAAAATGACATCATCTTAATTAATGAACCTCACCTTCGGCCCTGTAACAACCCCAAGCTAAGAAATTATTTACTGCTGAGAAATGACAGGCTCAATGCCAAGAGGAGGTGGCACAGTTAGATTTGTTAAAAAAAATCATCCGATATAATGAAATCAAAAAAGTCCTCAACCACAAATGTAGAAGAAACCAGAATTGAAATCCATACCAACAACGCAAGCAGCCTGAAATTATACTCAGTATACAATCCTCCTGGCAAACCTCTCCTAACCTTAGGTCTCTCTCAGCTCCTCGATTCTAATGAAGTGATAATCGTGGCGGGAGACCTGAATTCAAAGCATTCCTTATGGAATAGTAAAAGCTTTAATAATAATGGCATTACTCTCTACAACTTTGCTATGTTAAGAAATTTTCATTGCAGGTCCAGTTGTACCAACTCACTATGGACCGCAAGGCAGACCTGATATAATGGATATAGATATATTCAGAAACACCTCACATCAATTCCTCTTACAGGTGATAAAGGATCTCAGTTCTGACCATAATCCGGTACTGTTAAGCCTAGGTGGGGACATAGAACTCATCCCCAGAAAGACCTGCACAAGTTTCTCAAGATTCAATGTAACTATCGGCATCTTATAGGCTTCGTACCAACTATCACCTCCCCACCGAGGAAATAGACTCAGTGGTCATTAATGTAGAAAACACAATACATGCTGACTTGGCAGCAGCCTCCACCGTTACAACCCCAACATAAGCCACCTGCTCTTGGATGAAATTTAAACTTAATCCACGACAAAAACAAAATTAGACGCCGATATCACAAAACAATATCTCCCTAGGATCGCCAAGAGCTAAACAAAGCAACAAATCTAGTACGTTATGCACTTAAGGATTACAGGAATCAATAGTGGGAAAGAAAGCTGCGCTCCTTAAAAGTCGAGGATGAATCACTGTGGAAACTGGTTAAAGCCCTCCGCATGGACCGCTCCAACATGCGACCAAAAGTAGAGGCATAGTTTACAGAGACGATGAAAAAGCAGAAGCTTTCACTAACGCCTTGGAGCTACAATGCAGTCCTAACTGTTCACATGCAGACATGCCATTCTTTGAAAAAATTAATTGGCACGTTCGTTGCGCACTTCGTTAGTCCAGCAGCTATGAAAATATAAGTCATACTTCACCTATGGAGGTATATACTGTCACCAGCAAACTTAGCAACAAAAGTCCCCTGGACCTGACGAGATTTCCAACAAAGTTATAAAGGCGCTCCCTCATAACCCTGTCACGTATATAATAGCTTATTAATGCAGTGCTAAGGTGCAATTATTTTTCCACTCGGTGGAAACTGGCAGATATTATCCTAGTTGACAAATCGGGGAAAGGGCCTCAGTTCGCTCAGAACTATAGGCCCTTCAGCCTCTTATCATGCACAGGAAAAATTGCCGAAAAAATAATCCTTAACCATCTGCAAGATGAGACTAACAAAACCAACCTTATCCCTAAAGAGCAATTCTGATTTTGCACAGGTCAGAGCACAACTCAGTAGGTCTACAGATTTACTGAATGCATTACATTTGGGTTTATCTGGAAGCAACAGACAGGAGCAATCTTCTTGACATTGAATAAGCCTTCGACAAGATCTGGCACAAAGGCTTAATTTACAAATTATTAACTGCTAACTTTCTGTTATACCTCAAAAAACTCATTGACTCCTACCTGAAAAACTGGAAATTCCAAATTAAATTGCGTGGGCTCAGATTCTCTGCAAGAAAAATTACAGCAAGAATCCCGCAAGGCCCCTTGCTGTCCCTGCTACTTTTCAACATCTACATTGCAGATGTCCCAAGCACAGCTTAAACCACAAATGGCTTTCTACACGGGCGAGATGGAAATTATGACCAACTCACTCAGACCACACTTAGCAAGGTAGTGATTGCAGAACACAGCAACAAACGTCGAAAAGTGGTTCAAGAAATGGAGAATAGTTATATCGATGCTGACAAAAGCTCTGCTATACTTTTTACAAGAAGAAAAACATCGCATCACGGAGAAATTAAAATGTTCAATGTTGCTATCCCGTGGCATACCAAATAAGTATTAGGAATACAACTAGACAGCCGCCTCAGTTTTAACCCCCACATTCTATATGCTTGCAACAAAACCAATTCACCATTTACCAGCTCTATTATCTCCTCAACCGGAGAAGGGAAGTTAGCACTGAAAACAAGTTACACATTTATAAAACAATCATCAGACTCACTTTAACCTACAGAGCTAGTAAACGAAAACACATCAGAGAAAAGGAAAAATAGCTAAATAGTCAAAAGAATTGTCTAATAGTTTCTGTGGATCTTTAAGACCACTCTTATTTTATGTGGTCTAAGGAGTCTAGCAATTTTATTGGAAACTGTCCCTAAGTATGGAATGATGATGGTAGAAATGCATGGTGAAGATACGTGGATGATATATTTATCGTTTGGAACCACACGAAAAAGGACCTGTTCGACTTTCTTAACAAAATCAACTCTCTACACCACACAATCAAATTCACTCTACAACTTGATAAAGATAACCAGTTATCATTTCTGGACACTTAAGAAGACAAATTAAGAAGCTTCCGAATGGTGGTATCAACCTCTCAGTTTACCACAAACCTACCAATACAAGACGTTATTTACATTTCACTTCCTCACACCACATTTCTCAGAAACTTAGTATTGTACACATGTTGAAGAACCGTGCCTCTCTCCTTACAACAGATCAACAAGACCTCCAGGAAGAACTATCCCTGATATCCACCAACCTTACCGTGAATGGATTTCCTCGAAGATTCGTCCACAAGATACTTTTCTCTGAATCCCGACAAAGACAACAAGATGATATACGTTATATTTCTACCATCGTCATTCCATACTTAGGGACAGTTTCCAATAAGCGTGCTATACTCCTTTGACAACATAAAATAAGAGTGGCCTTTAAACCCACAGAAACGATTAGGCAATTCTTAAGATCTCCAAAAGATAGCCATTCTTTCTCCAAATATGCTGGAATTTATAACATACCCTGATCGTGCGGCTTGAATTACATCGGCCAAACTTCAAGGAGCCTTGAAATTAGACAAAAAGAACACATAGGTGACGTCAATAATAACAGAGTAGAAAAATCGGGGTTAGCTTTTCATTTCTCAAGAACGAACCAGACTATCGAGTGGGATAGAAGCACAATTCCTTACATGGAGGAGGACTTCCGCTCCCGAATTTTTAAGGATGTCACAACAGTTGCCCGCTGTATACAAAAACCTTAACAGGAACCAAGGACTAATCTTTCCCGTGATCTGGAAGATCCTTATTAGATCCCTCAACTCGCCAGAACTGAATTATAATGCCAGCTATAGAACGTTCCTAAATAACAACAGGTAATATCATGCACGATATATGCATGTATTGTACGCGCTCTGTTCTTTGTCTAATATAATTGGAATCGGTTGATTAGAGTTTGTAACAGTTTTTTACTTTTCAGTGCCGTACATCCTGAAGATGCCAACAGCCTTAGTTGGTGAAACTTGTTGGTATAACATAGTTGTTTATTATATGCACTTGATCAATATAGTCCCATTAAAAGCCATTCCATTACATGCATTTGATTACATATTTTTCTTTTAAAATAAAATTAAATCCTTTTTTAAAATTAAATTTATGATTAATATTGTAATCACATATTTACAATATAAGATTACCTATTTACAACAGGTTTAATTCTCTTTTTTTTTGTAACAATGAAATTCTTAATTTTTTTTCCTGTCTTTTCTTTCTTTTCCTGTATAATGTATTAATAATAATAATAATACAGCATTTGTTCATTTAACAATGAGTTATATACATATTTACCATTTTGAATTTTTTTAGTATATTTAAGTGCTGTGACTACAGCACTGAAATATGATACATAGGATTGGATTTTTTTTTTATTATCTTGTTGGAAAATTACGAAACCAAACCTATGTTTAATAGGTTTGATTTCCACTGCAGCCGTGTTGTGGGAAAATCACACGCGCGCACACACACACACACACACACACACGATAACTTTGAATGTATTGATGCGTCACTGAACTGGAAGCCTGAGCGAATATATTGTGTTTCATTAAGTTTGTATGGTATTTTGGATGCGTGTTTCTTGTTCGTAGTATGTCCTTAGAGCTCTTTTCAGGCTATTGTAGTTTGTAAGGTTTCTGTATTCAAAAGGTAATTTGTTTATCATGTCTGGGATGTAGCGGTTTCGCGTGGCTTTTCCGTAGTAATCACTGTATTTATATGTGATATAATCAGTTGTCTGAGGTCTTGTTATATGGTATGTATTTCTGACTGTCTCCTAGTTGGCAGTATTGGTTAAAGTTATTTGCTAGTTGATGGACAGGTTTTGCACCTTTCATGAAGCTGTGTTTTATGGTTTCAGAGGCGGTGGCGCTGGAAGCGCAAACTAACATCTCCTTGATCAGGTGCCAGGTTTGTTTCATGTTGTTTTGTGCAGAGGTTCATTTGTCTCTGTGGTAGTTTCTTTTTGCATTTCTTATTTGTGTTGTAAGGCAATTCCTTGTTATTTTATATTTAGTTTTTAAAGATGTGCTATTTAGATATCGCTTTAATTCTTTCCGTCCTTTTTGTGTATTTCTGGTGTGTGGATTTTGGGATGTTCTTGAACGAATTTTGACTTTGCAGCTTTCTTATATATTTCCTCTAGTTTAATGTTGTTGTATAAGATATCTGATGCGATGAGTTCCCAGTCTGTTTTTCTTATTTCGTGTTTGACTATTTCTTCGTCTATTATTGTTTTCTGTCGCTTTTCTTATGTGGGACATTGCATGGATATTGTCTTGGTGTGCAGGTTTAGAGCGGTGAAGTAATGGTCTGCTACTTTGCACTTTATGACTGATGCAGTGTAACTGTTTGGTGGTGCTGGGACGTTTATATGGTCTAGACAGGAGGCAGTGATAGAATTTCCGAATATTTCTTCTCTAGTACGTGATGTTATTGTTGGTATTAGATTATACATGGATAGCGTGTCTCTAGGTATTGTACAGTATTGTTCTGGTTTTCGTTTGCAATATTTATGTTTATGTCGCCGATTATCATTAGGTATTCAGTCGAGCATATTTCTTGGCTTGAAAGCCAGCAATTGAGTTCGTGCAAGAATTTTATCATGTTTAGGTTTGGTGGCCTGTAAATAGCATTTAGTATTATGGGATGCTGTCTATTGGTGGTATTAGTCATTCCCATGTGAAGGGTTTCAAACTGATAGACAGTTTCTTTTGCCATTAATTTATGTTCGATAAATATTAATATTCCACCCCCACGTTTTCTTTGGCGGCATGATCTATATTGTTGGAAGCCTGGAATTTGGAAAGCAGTCGCTTCGTCATTAGTTATGGATACTTCTGTTAGGACCAATACCTCAATAACACCGATGTAATTCCTCAGATAAGCCTGTAATGATAACCAATGTTTTCTAATGCTTCTGATGTTAATATGCAAGATTGAGAATCCTCTGGCTTGTATTGTGTGTTGTTTCCATGCATCAAGCGATTCGAAAGTACAACTGCTGATGTATTCTGGTATAATTACTTCTGTCTGATGGTTCACATTCATTTCTGTTGTGTTGAGGTCTTCATTTTGAACTAATTCGGAGTCTTTTGTTTCACTCTGGCAGCCTATCTATGTCTTCCGAGCTTTTTATTTGTATAGACGTTGAAGTTTGTGACTTTCTCAAGAATATCTTGTCGTCTTTGATCCACAAAAATTGATAATTTTCCGTTTTTGCTTTTCTTGCTTGGTATAACAGATTCTGATTGAATGGCTTTAAATACTCAGATAGAAAGATTGGTGTCTTGCGATGTGTTTAAGTCCTTGACAACTGATTTTTTCAGTCTGCTGACTTTTATCAGATTGTCTCTTGTGCACTTGCTTGTCAGATGAACTATGACTGGTGCGGGTTGCGGCAAGCCTTGTTCTTCCTGGGAATCTGATTTATGGTTTGAATATCATTATGCTGTAGGGGGATGTCAAATGCACGTCCTAAATTTAAGACTATGTGTCTGAGATTTTCTGTGGATGCAGTTTCTGGAAGGCTGCTTATGACAAGATCTTCTTTATGCTGTTGTTTATTTAAAAGTTTGTATTGTAGTTTTAGGGAATTAAGTTCTTGACGAAGTTCGGATGTGTCTTTCATCAATTTATGTTGCCTATCAGTTAGTACGTTGATGCTGATTTTAATGTCTTTTATAATTTGTAACACTTCGACTGTTGAATTATTATATTCAACTAACTCTTCATATTCGCTAATTTTGTTTTTTATTTGTATATCAAAGAGTTCTTGGACAAGATCTACTAAGCTGGCTTTTATATTCTCTAAACCTTTTTCTAGTAATAAATTTACGGAATTCAAATTCTCAAATTCGAATTCAAAGACTCACTGGTATTAATATATTTTAATATATTTTATCTGTTCAGTTCGTCGTCCGATTCTGCCTCCGGTGTAATCGGTTGCGCCGTGGGTTGGAGCGTTTCTTTGTTTTCTCTGCAGTATAAGCATTTCCATTCCTCTTGTTTGGCATTGGATTTGCATTGCCATGTTGTTTCTGAAAATACAGAACATGTAAAGTGAAGATTCCTAAGGCATTTATGACTTCCGTCGGACGATAAATCCTTCAGGCACTTGTTGCACTTCATGACTCACTTTTCTTCCCTTGAGCAACTATAAAGATGGCGACGCCCTTTATTTTATGGTCGCTAGTGACCGCAGTGAACTCTGTTAAATTTTTAGCACACTCAAAATTTGGATTCCAATTGGCCGATTTCGATGAATTATCACTGTCTTCAGCGTTACACGCAGAATTACTTTATGACACTTTTAAATTAAAAACAGGAGTTATAACGACTTATAAACTATAAAAAACGAGAGCTATGATTCCACCATTCAACAGTTCGCATGCCTACACAGCGCCTTCTCGTAATAATAATAATAATAATAATAATAATAATAATAATAATAATAATAATAATAATAATAATAATAATAATAATAAAATATATAATATATAAATATATAATAAATATATATAATATATAATATTATATAATATAATAAATATATAATATATAAAATAAAATAATAATAATAATAACAACAACAAATCTTTTTTACCATTTCATATCCAGTAGGGAATTTTCCATTCACGCAGAGCATTGGAAAATTATGGCAAGTCTGTATATTTCCCTTATAACATAGATCCCGCCTACGATCACAAAGCTCTTTGCGATTTACGCTAGGATTAAAATGTACATATGAGATCACCATATTATAACAATTTTCAGTAATAGTTTTACTTTTATTATTATTTTTTCATTAGGATAAGAGAAGTTTTAATTTGGAAATAAGTAACATGCTATCCGACTCATTCTTAGGCTAATACAGTAGTTATTTATATGTACTTCAATAATGTAAGATTTATTGAAGAACATATTAGAAGGAAATCCTGCTATTACTTGTAGCTCAGAGACCAAAGGTGATAAAGTATTATGAAAAGATGGGAAGGGGAAAGTAATTAAATTTGAATCAGGTAAACACTGGTAGCAATGGACATTTTACGTATGCTTCCTTCCTATGCATGAGACGATTCAGAACCAGTAGTAAATTAATTCAGTGTATGGGTTATATGTGAGTGGGCCTACTTCTTTTAACACACTTTCCACATACGAGTTGCGAAAAGGTGTCCACCTTTTGGCAACTCGTATATGGAAATATGACAATGGTATTTGGTGAGAAGAACATGAAACAAACGACACAAGTGGATGGAACTGATGTAGAAAATGCAGAACAATTCACATATTTGGGAAGTACACTGACATATGAATTGGACTGTAAAACAGAAATAAAGATCAGGATTGCAAAGGGAAGAAGAAATCTGAAGGCCATGGATAACATCTGAAAAAGTAAAGTGATCAGCCTGCAAACAAAACTAAGTGTATTGGAAAAATACATATTCAGCGGTGTACTGTACGGATATGAAAAGTGGGTAATAAATAAGGAATCAAGAAAAAGAATTTTGGCATTTGAAAGAACTTGTTACAGGAAGAGTCTAAGAATAGGATGGGTACAGAAAATCACCAATGAAGAGCTCTATCAGAAGATACAACCAAAACAGAATCTAATGCAAGATTATAAAACGGAAGCTGCAATTATTTGGACACATCTGTAGAATGAGTGAGGACCGGATGATAAAGACATTTATGTTTGGTATTTTGGATCGTTTAAACAGAAGAGGTAGACCATACAGAGAATGGATAGGCGATATAAAACACTGGTGTGCAATGGATGTACAAAAACTGCGACACTGTGCACTGGACAAAGAAAGGTGGAAGAAGATAGTGAAACCGGCATCAGACATCAACGGGCAGTGAGCCCATGGTTCGTGATGATGATGATGATAAGGAAATATGACTTCTCCATCGCTTCTGCCTTAGTATCACCACCTCTGGGTATGGCTCCCACTGATGTGCCCTCAATAAAGGTCGAAACCGGTCTGGGTAGTCACCCTTCCCTTAATGCATAGCATTATACATGTCCGCAAGGAGATGTGCTTATACCACCTTTGCCACGAGTTGTCCAAGTCCTGAAAGTACTCCAGGCGCAAACTATGTTTACTTACACTTGGATAAAGGATAAAACCAAATATATAATTAGTAGCATAGTCAAGTGAAAAAAAACTTCCATATGCTCTAATGTTACTAGCAGTTCCCCACTTGGCAAATTCTTGAATTAAGATGTTATCACTGCCCTCAATATATTTGATAGAAAACCTCTCAATTCTGACTGTCTGCAGTAAACTTTCTACCATAACTGTTTTTGTGAAGTTCCTTTGTACAGATAAACCTTCGAGTAGTTTGTCTGTTGATATGATGCCTTTAACTATATCTAGTTACTATTTATTTCTCCCCGTGTTACATTGTGAAGGAGTAGATTTTATCCCTTCCTAATTTCTTTTAATACTTTAGTGATTATTCTCAGCTCTTCACACCTCTATTTCTGGAGTTCCTGTTCTGGGAGGAATCAAAACCATAGTTATGCTCAACAACTAAATTCTATATTTTGAAAGGAATAAATATGCAGCCAGGCAATTGAAAGTAAAATAATCCTGTGGTGTGCACCACTAGCAAGTATCAGAATATCCCATAGGTCAGAAATAATATCTGCAAAAATAAAATAAAGGCAAGATGTAGCCATATGTCGAATCAATCACATGATAGTGGTGCAATATTCCTTCTGTCAGTAGTATCAGCAAAGTCAGTAAGAAACAACAAAGATACGAAGTTAAAACATGTACGTCCAATGTTAGCACTTCAAAAAATGCAAGCCATTATACTTATTAGAAGGTATTACCCGCTATCTGACAAAAAAAAAAGACCTCCACATAGCAGAAGTCAGACCCAGGAAGAACAAAGTTGAATCAATACAAAAGTCATACCATACAAGTGGTTAAAAAACACCTCACCTTATCAAAATATTCTAGATCAGAGGTTATTTGCAGAAAATTTATTCACTTCAATATATCGAATATATAATAATAAAAAACAGCTAAACAAAGCTAACGCCTTTTTTATTCCCGTATATAGGGAGTAGGTGAGGCCGTTGAGCCCTATCTAACTTTTGGAGACTGAGTGGGTAGTTCAATCTCCACTGGTATCCAATCAGAGATAGCTGGCCCAAACCTATCACTAATTAAGCGGCACGCAGTGAAGAGAGACGGCTCATCAAGTGCCGCCATCTCGTGGTCCCTAACCCTAACACTCGTATTTGATGTCTGAAAAATAATGTGGGTTCTACGGTCGATTTTCTTGATTTTACGGGACGAAAAACCAGAATTTCCTGAAGAAAAATCCCGCTTGCCCGTGCCAGAGATCAACTAACTTTAAGACTAAGACTAAGTTGGGAACCGGTCGAAAAAAGGCTTAGAAAAATTTCTTCTAGTCTCTGACTAGATTCGAAACCAAGAAGTCTTCCTTTGTGCGGTCAAGCGCCGTGGAGATAATTTGTTCTTTTTTTTTCTCATCATGGGAAGACATATATGAAGATACATCATACATAATGTTTTCTTGCTACTTGATGGCTTGCCAAGGCATTAGCACAAGGTGTACTAATTTATATTAATATCATCCCTTGTTCCTAGAGTTGAGAAAGTAAGAAACATAAACATCAGTAATACCATCTCGGACCACAAGTTAGTTTTGCTCACATCTCAATCTCTTGAAGAAGTCGAAATTGTTATTGCCCAAAGGAGGAAAAGTGGCCTACTCCTCCTTCAGTACAATTATTAGGCCTTGTGTGTTTTCTTTAGGGGAATTTCAAGAAGCATAGCTCCGAATTCTAAGGGGTTAAAATCTGGGGAGCGTGCTGGCCACACAACTCGATTAATATCCTTGGTCTCCAGAAGTATTTCCACTGCTCATGTACGATGTGGTGTGGCATTGTAATACATAGAAATGAATACCTCGCCTACAGCACTACAGAACAATCGAACAAGACACTGAAGAACTTCGATACAATATCATTCACCACCAATAATCCCTTTTTCCAGCACTTGTAGCTCGGGGCGTCAATTAAGCATAATCCCTCCCCACACCATGACATCAGAACACCGTATATATTCCTTTCAAAAACATTCCCACGATGGTAAGAAGTATCAGTTTCATGCCGGATCATCTAAAATCGGAGGGAAGAATAAAATGATTCTCATCTGTGAGGAGTACATTAGTCCAATAGTGTAAACTGCACCACTGAAAATGGGCATACGATTCTCTATGAATAAAGGACAGTAGATAGCAGTCTTTTAGGCACATTGGTCTACTTGTTGCAGACGTCTTGCATAGTTTGTTGAGATATCTGGAGACTGGTGCTTGACTGGAGGCGACATGCAAGCTGGACTGCCATAGTACATTGATTACTTTTTGCTTTATAGCCAAAAACCTGTCTTCGTGCTCCATGGTAGAGCGAGGATGATCACTTAGCAAACGTCTGGAACACATTCCTTTGGCTCAAAAGATAGCATTGTATCCAGAGCCTGGATACAATGCTATGCGAGATTCCAGACTATCTGGCAGTCTCTGTAATTCCGCAACCTTTCCAAGGTTTACAATAATTCTTCCCCACGTGAAATCTTCTAGGCGTCGTCTTTGGGACATTACTGGACATCCAGGTTTGCAACTTTCTTCCTTAAGGAAAATAGCTTCCTTCAAACGCAATTTGAGTAACGCAGAATTTTGCCTTTTAACCTGTTGAGTGCTACCAAGTGATCCCTTTGAACGCGAATCGAAAATGTAAATGTACACCCACTTTCTACTCCAAATCACCAATTATACAAACTGCCACAAGCAGTTTGATCTGAGATCTGGGAGTAGGTTCAAAATAAAACACGTCATCAAAGACTGGAGCCCTCTGATATGAGAGTTCTGAGAAAGATCAGTGGAGTGAATAAATGGTATCAATGGCAGCATCGCATTAAAAATGAGGATACTAGGAAAGAACTTGCCATTATTAGCATTTAGGAATGTGCTAGCAGAGCTAGATCGTAAAAGACAGACATATAAGATCTGAGAATATTTGAGTCATGAGAGACAACAGATTAATTTCGAAGAAAATTGCGGGTCGGAAGTAATGGTGTTACTTTTTCATGTGGTATTATCATAATTAGGCTGTACACTCCCGGTGGGTATATATATATCAGGAATATGATGATAATTATGATTAATGATTTCAGCATAGTCCTACTCATTGATGACGCTTATTTTTCTAACGATACAAAAAGAAATCATGTATTACATTTTTGACGATTTTCGTATTTTGTCTGACATTAACAATGATAAAATTAGATGATAAAAAGAACTTCTTTCCTGCCTTTCTCATTGGTTCCTTAGGACGATGGAATCCCCTAATGAGAGGTTTCCGACGAATTAATGCAGCCGGCGCGTCACTTCTTTGCTTCATCCCCTAAGGACAAGTATTTATGAATGTACATTTGACTGTAAATTTGTTTACATGTAAATACTGTATTGCTTAACTTAACTTTTATATATTTTATTCATTAGTTTAAATTTTGACCAATTATGTATTAGTGTAGGCCTTGATCTTGTATATTTGTATCACCCTGCTGCAATTTTCTTAATATGTAAATACCATAATACTAAACTTAATTTTTATGCATATATGCTGTATAATAATTCCGTTCTGACTCTTTATGTATTAGTATAATAACATTTGGTGTAACCTTACTATGTGTAGATACTGCTTTCCTTGACTTGTTTTGTATATGTTAACCTGTACTGTTATCTATTTACGTACTACTGAAACCTCTGAAGTAATTTTGTTTATATGTACGAGGATACTGCATTGTTTAACTTAAATTTTTTATATGCATTTTATTTACTACTTTATTTTTCGAATAATCATGTATTGCTGTAGCGCACCATGTCTATTTGTGTACCTTCTAGTAATTCTGTTTATATCTATTGCTAAATTCTGTTTATACTGCGTTGCTAAATTTAATTTTCATCCATGCATATTGTATAATAATCCCTTTTTGCCTATTTTTCTACTGCTATAAAAGCTCTGTTATAATTTTACACATATGTAGATACTGCATTCCTTGGCTTATTACTATCGTAATAACCTCTGACCTTGTGTGTTGCTGTGCCCTCTGCAGCAGTTCTGTTTATCTGTAGATTTTTGTACAGACATGTTGTTTACAATTTTCGGTAACTCATTATGTATAGTAGTTGTAACCTTTAGTATGACACAATATGACCTGTGTTGTATTTGTGCCAAATAAACTATAAACCAAAGGGAAAAAAAACCCGTACGTGTTTTTCCTCAAAACAGGCAAATCAGTTTGCCTGTTTTGAGGGAAGAAAAATCCAAGTTTCCTGGTGGAAAAACCCTCTACCTCCATAGGACTCACCTTTAATCGGCTAATTCACCTTTAGTCGAAAGAGACCATATAAAGTTCCCGTCCCCTATAGATGGGAAACAAACGCAGGTCTTCTCGACCATAGGAATTTGTCCATACCGACAGAGCTCCGGAGGCTCCGGTAAAAGAACTAGAAATATAAAAGTATATTGTGTATATCTAATATCATTGTTAAAGATTTGCATTGGCAAATCAGTATGATGGGTGCAGATCGAGTAATTATTATGGTAGATTTCAAAGATATCGGCATAGATTTGGAGGAGGAATGGCCACAGGCAAGAAGGAAATGGAAATTTATGCAACTGCTGATAGATAATTATTTAAGACAGCATCTAATAGAGGGGATACAGAGAATAAGAGTGCTGAATCTGATCAGAGCATCAGAGAAGGTAACCCTAACCAATCAAGCTGTGATGCCTCTGCTTGGAGAAAGTGATCGTGTAATCTTGAATTGTGATATTTCCAGACACGCAAAAGTTTCTGTTAAGAAGATATATGTGTGGAAATACAAAGCAGAAGTGACTGGCCAAATTTAATTATCAGAGAATTTAATTATAAGCAAGCTAGCTGATCAGTCCTAAAGAGTTCTTGCGCTATGTGGAAAGTAAATGGGGAGTGATGATGGTGAAGTAATTGAACGACACCAAATAATTGAATCGCTGAGTGAGCATTTTGCAGGAGTGTACCATCTAAGTGGTGACAGTACTGCCAGATATTGACAGATAGGAGAATAGAGGGTAAAGAAATGGAGGTGCTTAAAATATTGCAAACCTTAATGCAAACACAGACATTGCATCAGATGGCATATTGGCACATGTATTATGAGAATGTTCAAAGAAATTATCAGTTCCTTTGATCAAGGTGTTTAATTCAAGCCTCTGTACAAGGTAGGTGCCAATGGAGTGGAAAGAGGGCAAAATAGTCCCACTGTACAAGTTAGACCCTAAGACAAAAGTAGCAAATTATAGACCAATCAGCATCTCAGGAGTCGTGATCAAGGTATTGCAGAAACTGGTGAAAGAGGGAATTCAGGACTGGCTAAATAGGAATATGATACTCTAAGGGACAACATGGTTTTGTGAAGGATTGGTCTTGTCTTAGTAATTTGCATACTTTTTATAACAAAATTACAATGGAAAATGGATAAAGGGAAATGCTATTCAGTCATATGGTTAACTTTGCAAAGCGTTTCACAGAATTCTACATTTGACTCTGTTGCATAAATTGAAGCAAATGGAGATTGTTATGAATTTGTTGATGGTCATTTCAGCCAGCTGATGGATAAAGAAACAGTGGTTAATGGGAGAGTTAAGTCCAGGAGAAGGCAAGTGACCGGTGGTGTACTCTATTATAGGGCCCAGTAATTGGTCCTCTGTTGTTTAGTTTTTAAATTAGCGATATAGGAAATTATTTCACTGGAAATATTCAGCTATTTGATGATGATGCTAAACTGGGAAGAGCAATGGTAAATGAAGACGATGTAGAGATCCTGCATGAAGACTTAAATAGACTAGCATTAAAAACCGAGGAGAATGGCTGCCACTTTAACCTGGCCAAATGTAAGGTGATGCATTTTGGGAAGAGATCAAAAGCTCTGTACTATAACGATGGAACTGGATTGTAGGAAACTAATGAAGCCAAGAACTCGGGGGTGATTGTTTACTGTTTATAGGAAGTTGAAGTTTAGAGGGCATATAGTGAAGGTAACTAAAACAGAACATAGGAGTACGTGGTTGTTGAAGTACATGTACACTAACAAGCAGGGATGGAGATTTTATTGTTATTACCCTATGTAAGGCTTTAATATTGCCACATCTGTGCTACTGTGCACAGATATGGACTCCCACATCCTGTGGGAAGGAAGCAATGGTGGAGAGAAACCAGAGGCTAGTAACAAATATTGTAGTAGATCTGTGGAATGCTCCTTAGGAGAATACATTTGACAGTCTGCAATCCTAAAAAACTAGCTGATAGGAAAAAAAACAGAAAAAAAGGAGACATAATAGATATGCATATAAGTTCTTTGTAGGATTGATGATGAAGATATTTTTCAGTACATGGCTGGAAGGGAAGGAAGAAAAGGTCACCAGTGAAAATTGTGGAAGAGCGTGGTTAGCAAAAGTATTAGGATTTGATTCTTTCATTTGGAGGGGTTGTGAATGGATTACCAGAGATGGTTGTGAGTGTGCTTCATCAGTGAATCAGTTTAAAGAGTAGTATGATTGGTATTGTGTAAATAATGGCTATTGTGCTAATAATGGATCTCCCATGATGAGTCTACTGACCACAGAGATGTCTGTATAATAACAAAAATTTGAAAATTTTTGATCCTCTTCTTTTGCTAGCACTTGCTCTGAGACACAGCTCTGGATGAATGTAAGTGCAGCTCGGTGTTCTAAGTGTGAAGGATTATCACACCTTATAATCGAGTTAACTGATGACTTGCCGTTTCTTTTACCATGCTATTTCAAATATATTGATTGCTTCATATCCCTATTTTAGGATATAAAACGCCATGGTCAGGAGAGTGGTTAGTTGTGTAAATATTTTCCCTTATAAATAACATTTATTAATTTAGCAGTATGTTCTGTATATAGAAACGGCCGTTTATAATGATTGTGCATTGCAATCATAAGAACGTTCGTCTAATGTTTAAAGATACATAAGAATGAGGTAAGAGAAGGATGAAAATGGTGATTACTTACGTATTTTTGTTACAAATCGTAATTGCAGGCAGAGCCACTTTCTCAGAGGATGAAACAGAAATGTCTAGTATGGTTGGATATTTCAGATACATAAGAAGGAACTGCGTTGCTTGATAGGTAAATCCAATTAAGCAAAATAAACACATTATGCATTTTGGCCAATATTTATGAAGAAAATTACACATTCCACGAAACTTTCCTTGATGTTTACCCTTGACTTTTCTTTTCACCCATGCCTCTCGGGAAGGGTTATTCAGTGGTTGTTCTGCATTAGCAAAATCTCGAGTATGAGTTGTATTACCTGAAATTAAAATAAAGTCGCTTGATTATGTATGAAAATAAAAATATGAATGTCCATATATATATATATATATTACTAATACAGAAGTTTATTTACTTGATATAATAACAAGGCTGTTCTAAACACATTAATTTCTAGACGCTATCTTTATAAAAATTTTTCATGTTGCTCCTGTAAAATGCAAGCCAATACAATATAGCAAATTTACCTATATTCTTAAGTGACACCCCTAGTATAGAAACACTGGTTATTTCTGTGATTAAATATTAACGCAAATGACATATATATAATAAGCGCATTCGTGGTGCAATCGGAAGAACGAGTGGTACGTCACACCATTCGATTGAGAAAGGCCTAAGTTCGATTCTTGTAGAGACGAGAGGAATTTTTACGGAGGTAGCAGGGTTTTTCTCCTGAAACTCGGGTTTCTCCTCCCGCATTCAGACAAATCGGTCTTGAGAACCCATGCAATTTAAAATACTAGTGGTGGTAGGAATTAGATGGCGTTGATGTAGTGATGGTAGTAGTGGTTTGCTGTAGTTGGTGGATTAACCCCCCCCCCCCCCACCCCCCCCCCCCCCCACCCCCCCCCCCCCCCACCCCCCCCCCCCCCCACCCCCCCCCCCCCCCACCCCCCCCCCCCCCCACCCCCCCCCCCCCCCACCCCCCCCCCCCCCCACCCCCCCCCCCCCCCACCCCCCCCCCCCCCCACCCCCCCCCCCCCCCACCCCCCCCCCCCCCCACCCCCCCCCCCCCCCACCCCCCCCCCCCCCCACCCCCCCCCCCCCCCACCCCCCCCCCCCCCCACCCCCCCCCCCCCCCACCCCCCCCCCCCCCCACCCCCCCCCCCCCCCACCCCCCCCCCCCCCCACCCCCCCCCCCCCCCACCCCCCCCCCCCCCCACCCCCCCCCCCCCCCACCCCCCCCCCCCCCCACCCCCCCCCCCCCCCACCCCCCCCCCCCCCCACCCCCCCCCCCCCCCACCCCCCCCCCCCCCCACCCCCCCCCCCCCCCACCCCCCCCCCCCCCCACCCCCCCCCCCCCCCACCCCCACCTTCACACTTCGCAAGCTACATGATGGAATGAAAATCTCTTTCGGAGTGATGGATTTGGATTCCTTACCATCGTGTTGGGGAAGATGGGTTCCATGAGGACTTCAGGATGGGAATGCTGTCATCACTGTGTGTTGGAGGGTTAGCTTCTTCCATCTTCGAAGGGCATCTTTGTAGAAATTTGTTAGATTCACTGAACTTGCGCTCTTGTCATTTTTATGGTTATGGAGAAAGAGGCATCTAGTCGCAGAACTGAAAATATATTCGGTGGTGTGTTTGTGT